>NC_036870.1:3186433-3269418 GCF_002910315.2 Salvelinus sp. IW2-2015 | reverse complement strand
TTTGGTGACGAACAATGCCTTTTCCAGCATGATGGAGCACCTTGCCATAAGGCAAAAGTGATAACTAAGTGGCTCGGGAAACAAAACATCGATATTTTGGGTCAATGGCCAGGAAACTCCCCAGACCTTAATCCCATTGAGGACTTGTGGTCAATCCTCAAGAGGCAGGTGAACAAACAAAAACCCACAAACTCCAAGCATTGATTATGCAAGAATGGGCTGCCATCAGTGAGGATGTGGCCCAGAAGTTAATTGACAGCATGCCAGGGCGAATTGCAGAGGTCTTGAAAAAGAAGGGTCAACACTGCAAATATTGACTCTTTACATCAACTTCATGTAATTGTCAATAAAAGCCTTTGACACCTATGAAATGCTTGTAATTATACTTCAGTATTCCATAGTAACATCTGACAAAAATATCTAAAGATACTGAGGCAGCAGACTTTGTGAAAATAAATTTGTGTCATTCTCAAAACTTTTGGCCACGACTATACATTTAAAAAATTCAAAACATTAGGTATTATKTATAATACATGTTTTTTTTATGGTAACATCATAGTAAATGGAGTGTCTTGGATTTACGTACAGAATAATATGAAATTCTCTGAGACCAGGCTGATTTTATTTCCCCTGAGCTCAGTGGCTTATTTGAAAACAACTGAACACTTGTCAGAATTGTGAAATMATGCGTGTGAAAGCTTTGACAGGGACCGATCATGAGGAAACTGCATGTATGGCAGGTTGTTTTGTATGGGCTCGTCAAACTGAGTTTATTTCTTTTGGACAGAGTACTTGAGGACAGAGAGAGTTTATGGTAAAGTACCTAGTTGMCCACTTGAATACACTTCTTGATACAAATAGAAAAACTGAAGATATTCTGTTGAATAGCATGTTAGCTATAGGTGCCTTTTTTAAACAGGAACAGTTGAGGCATACATCAAATTCACAAAAAAAAAGACAAATGGCCAGTTTTTTTTGTTGTTGGAGTTTACACACCCAGGAAAAACCTGGTAGTATTGGTGAACGTCACTGTATCGATAGGGCTGCAGAGATGAGCTAAAGGACAGCAGCTAGAGCATATATCCGCTCTACTGTAGACCCTTTCTGTGATTTTTTTTTAATTTCTTTTATTTTACCGTTATTTTACCAGGTAAGTTGACTGAGAACACGTTCTCATTTGCAGCAACAACCTGGGGAATAGTTACAGGGAGAGGAGGGGGATGAATGAGCCAATTGTAACTGGGGATTATTAGGTGACCGTGATGGTTGAGGGCCAGATTGGGAATTTAGCCAGGACACCGGGGTTAACACCCTACTCTTACGATAAGTGCCATGGATCTTTAATGACCTCAGAGAGTCAGGACACCCGTTTAACATCCCATCCGAAAGACGGCACCTACACAGAGCAGTGTCCCCAATCACTGGCCTGGGCATGGGATCTTTTTTTAGACCAGAGGAAGAGTGCCTCCTACTGGCCCTCCAACACACTTCCAGCAGCACCTGGTCTCCCATCCAGGGACTGACCAGGACCAACCCTGCTTAGCTTCAGAAGCAAGCCAGCAGTGGTATGCAGGGTGGTATGCTGCTGGCATATATTGCAAACATTGCCGCAATAGGACGATGTGCACAAGTTGGTGGCAGAACGATAGAGAGTTCTAATAGAACCCCAGCAAAAAAAGCCTCTTTTTGTTGCTTATAAGTGCATTTCAACTACCTTTTGGATTATAATTGCATTTTAAGGCTCTATGAATGTCCTGCTTTGTTTGTCATCGCAAATCAACTGCATTATACTTAAAAAAACTTTTTCTACAGCCTATATCAATGAGCGTTAGCATTCTAGCTACAACTGCTACATCCAAAATATATATTTTGCAAAGATCCCAACCAATAAACTCAGCAAAGAAAATAAATGTTCCTTTTTCAGGACCTGTCTTTCAAAGATAATTCGTAAAAATCCAAAGAACTTCACACGATCTTCATTGTAAAGGTTTTATACACTGTTTTCCATGCTTGTTCAATGAGTCATAAACAATTAATGAACATGCACCTGTGGAACGGTCGTTAAGACACTAACAACTTACAGACGATAGCCA
The DNA here is from genome assembly GCF_002910315.2 of Salvelinus sp. IW2-2015. Classification (NCBI taxonomy): domain Eukaryota; kingdom Metazoa; phylum Chordata; class Actinopteri; order Salmoniformes; family Salmonidae; genus Salvelinus; species Salvelinus sp. IW2-2015. Next base: position 3,267,325 of record NC_036870.1, on the reverse strand, counting down.
ATTAAGGTCACAGTTATGAAAACTAGGACACTAAAGAGGCCTTTCTACTGACTCTGAAAAACACCAAAAGAAAGATGCCCAGGGTCCCTGCTCATCTGCGTGAATGTGCCTTAGGCATGCTGCAAGGAGGCATGAAGACTGCAGATTGGCCAGGGCAAAATGCATGTCCGTACTGTGAGACGCCTAAGACAGCGCTACGGGGAGACAGGACGGACACTACGGGGAGACCACGTGTAGCAACACCTGCACAGGATTGGTACATCCGAACATCACACATGCGAGACAGGTACAGGATGGCAACAACAACTGCCTAAGTTACACCAGGAACGCACATCAGTGCTCAGACTGTCCACAATAGGCTGAGAGAGGCTGGACTGAGGTATTGTAGGACTGTTGTAAGGCAGGTCCCACCAGACATCACCGGCAACAACGTCGCCATGGGCACACAAACCCACCGTCGGTGGACCAGACAGGACTGGCAAAAAGTGCTCTTCACTGACGAGTCGCGGTTTTGTCTCACCAGGGGATGATGGTCTGATTCGCGTTTATCGTCAAAGGAATGAGCGTTACACCGAGGCCTGTACTCTGGAGCGGATCGATTTGGTGGAGGGTCCGTCATGATCTGGGGCGGTGTGTCACAGGACTGAACTTGTTGTCATTGCAGGCAATCTCAACGCTGTGCGTTACAGGGAGACATCCTCCTCCCTCATGTGGTACCCTTTCTGCAGGCTCATCCTGACATGACCCTCCAGCATGACAATGCCACCAGCCATACTGCTCGTTCTGTGCGGGATTTCCTGCAAGACAGGAATGTCAGTGTTCTGCCATGGCCAGCGAAGAGCCCGGATCTCAATCCCATTGAGCACGTCTGGGCCTGTCTGGATCGGAGGGTGAGGGCTAGGGCCATTCCCCCCAAAAAATGTCCGGGAACTTGCAGGTGCCTTGGTGGAAGAGTGGGGTAACATGTCACAGCAAGAACTGGCAAATCTGGTGCAGTCCATGAGGAAGAGATGCACTGCAGTACTTAATGCAGCTGGTGGCCACACCAGATACTGACTGTTACTTTTGATTTTGCCCCCCCCTTTGTTCAGGGACACATTATTCCATTTCTGTAGTCACATGTCTGTGGAACTTGTTCAGTTTATATCTCAGTTGTTGAATCTTGTTATGTTCATACAAATACTTACACATGTTAAGTTTGCTGAAAATAAACGCAGTTGACAGTGAGAGGACATTTCTTTGTTTTGCCGAGTTTATAATCTTAGCAACTGTTCAAGCAAGAATCAAAACAATTTTAAGCCTATAACACAAAGTGATTTTGTTTAGAAGTGGCGCAGTGTGGTGCAGTGTATGATGACTGTCAGGTACCTGGGATGGCACATGTGGTGTGATTTATAACAAGGTGATGGTGAGTGCTTATTGATTCAAAACCAAAAGTGTTTTTCGAAGGAGACGTGACCTTTCTCACCACAACCTGAGTGTGACACACATATGAATGCATATACGTACACACTCTACTTCTTTCAAACGGTTAGCTTGTAGTATACTTCAAGCAGATGTATAGTTGACAAATGTGTCTATGTAAAACTCCACAAGGAGTTGGGTTTTGAAGATGGTTCTTCCACAAGAACAAAATACTTCTGTATTTTTAAATTACTTTTTATGTATTGGAGGCAAATTTGGTTATTTGGAGTTTAAGGTAACTGTTCCATATTCAATTTAAAAAGGGATTAAGGGGCCTCCCGAGTGACGCAGCGGTCTAAGGCACTGCGTCTCAGTGCTAGAGGCGTGACTACACACCCAGGTTCAATCCCGGGCTGTACCACAACCAGCCGTGGCCGGGAGTCCCATAGGACGTCCGGGGTTTAGGGAGGGTTTGGTCGGGGGGGGCTTTACTTGGCTCATCGCTCCCTCAGTCGCCAGTTGAACAGTGTTTCCTCCGACACATTGGTGCGGCTGGTTTCCGGRGGGTCATGTTTCGGAGGACGCATGACTCCACCATTGCCTCTCCCGAGCCCGTTGGAGTGATGAGACAAGATCCGAGGAAACATGGAAACAAGACCGCTAAGCTACACTGAGCACCGGCTGAAGTTAATGTGAAATCGCATTCCAAATCTCAAATTCAATTTTTTTTGTCATTCAGCAGACGCTCTTATCCAGAGCGACTTACAGTAGTAGTAGTTTCATACTTTTTGTTGTTGTACTGGTACCCCATGAGAATCGCACTCCCCAACCCTGGCGTTGCAAGCGCCAGACTCTACCAACTGAGCCACACAGGACCGTTCACTGGATCATCTTGTTTTCTTCTGTCAAAGTAAAATAATGCTGGCCTATTGAAACTACCTGAATCATCGCAGTAGTGTGCCTACCTGGCTGCTACTTGTAAATAATGAGAGCGACCAAGTTGAAAGCTTTTCCTGGGGTTCCTGTACTATTATGTTACGGTGTGTGCCACTTTTCAGCTAGTATAGCCCACTTATTCTTGACATTTGATGTGTCAATGGACCAAGTAAAGCCTACTGTACCAGTACATGTAACACTGTCTATAAGCTGGAAAAGCCAGCAATATATTTTCCCTTCACCACAGATCTCATGGCCTTAAATTGCAGTTCTAAGGCGATTGGACGTAGTTTGTGTGACATTTGGATTCACGTACACGWCTTCCAGACGTACTTTCAGTCGAGACTGATTTTCACCTAGCGGCCAAGGATGGCACATTTTCACAAATTTGGGAAGCTGAAAAATGATTGTCAGAAAGTATYCCATAGCCAGAAAATGACCTTTTGACATGTTTTCCACCAGCAAGTCGTATTTTGCACAACAGATGTGATGGTTTGGAAAAGCCTGCCATGCCTAAGTGTTCAAAAATGGCAAGGAATGCACAAGAGGCAAGTCTGTCAGTGGGAGACTGTGTTGGTATAATTACTAGGTCTGCCACTCACATCCCTGTGTCTAAGAGCATAAACATTGTAGGCTATGTACCTGGCTATGCTGTGTTCTTGTGAGCATCTCTGAGAGCGGGTCTGTGCCAAGTTMGCACTGTGTTTGGGTGATCATGTCAATTGCTATATTGTAGGTGTGTGAATGTGCACGTGTATTGTACCGAATGCTTAGTCTTCATGTTTGTCTCACACGTATGAACATATTTGGGTGTCTTATCTAGGTCCTCCAGTTGTGCACCACACCATCACCCTGAGAGAGGGGCTGCATGTGCTTTAGGATGAATGGGTTGCCCCTCTGTTACAGCTCCCCCGTCTACAAGGTCCCAATGCTTCCGAGTGCAGCTTTCAGAGAAACCGGGCTGTTCTACACACAGACACTGTGAAATTACCTTCCTATACACATGCGCCTCATTACCTGCACGATTAATGTGTGTACAGTATCACACAAGGCCTCTGGGTCAAACCTAATGCCTTCTGATGCAAAGACTCCGGGAGGTACCYTTGCCAATGTCCGAGCCAGCCAAGACGTTCCTGATACTGCCATTGGGTCCAATCGGGAAGCTGGATGGTTGCCATCGGGGTGCCATCTAGTACAGGTGCAGTTATCAAATGTATACTGTGGGCTGGAAGCTAAACTGTTGAGTCTGACTTAAGTARGCTCTTTGTAATGTGCGGTAAGCCAAGCTTTTTCAGGGTTACTGTTTTTACTGTTTTCTTCTTTGAACTAGAACGAGTCGTCAGTGTGCCGGAGCACAAGGCTGGTTTCCATGGGGATGGTACAGAGCTGAGGAGAAATCATTTAAAGACAACTGGATGAACTAATGTTGTCCATTGCATAAGATGCTGCACTTTTACATTTAACTCTGTTTTCATATGCTTCACATTCTTATTTCAAATACAGTGCATTCGGAAAGTATTCAGACCCACATTTTGTTACGTTACAGCCTTATTCTAAAATTGATTAAATTGTTCCCCCCCCCCCTATCAATCTACACACAATAGCCCATAATGACAAAGAAAAACAGGTATTTAGAAATGTTTGAAAATGTATATCACATTTACATAAGTATTCAGACCCTTTACTCAGTACTTTGTTGAAGCACCAGTGATTACAGCCTCACGTTTTTTGGGGTATGATGCTACAAGCTTGGTACACCTGTATTTGGGGAGTTTCTCCCATTTCTTCTCTGCAGATCCTCTCAAGCTCTGTCAGGTTGGATGGGGAGTGCTGCTGTACAGCTATTTTCACGTATCTCCAGAGATGTTCGTTCAGGTTCAAGTCCGGCCTCTGGCTGGGCCACTCAAGGACATTCAGAGACTTGTCCCAAAGCCACTCCTGCATTTTCTTGTCTGTGTGCTTAGGGTTGCTGTGCTGTTGGAAGGTGAACCTTTGTGCTCRAGAGCAGGTTTTCATCAAGGATCTCTCTGTACTTTGCTCTGTTCATCTTGGTTAGCAGATGTTAATGCAAGTGTAGCGAAATGCTTGTGCTTCTAGTTCRGACAGTGCAGTAAAATCTAACAAGTAATCTAACAATTCCACAACAACTACCTAATACACACAAATCTAAAGGGGTGAATGAGAATATGTACATATAAATATATGGATGAGCGATGGCCGAGCGCCATAGGCAAGATGCAATAGATGGTATAAAATACAGTATATACATATGAATAATGTAAGATATGTAAAGTGGCATTGTTTAAAGTGACTTAGTGATCCATTTATTAAAGTGMCCAGTGATTGGGTCTCAATGTGMGCAGCAGCCTCTCTTGAGTTAGTGATTGCTGTTTAGCAGTCTGATGGCCTTGAGATAGAAGCTGTTTTTCAGTCTCTCGGTCACAGCTTTGATAAACCTGTACTGACCTCGTCTTCTGGATGATAGCGGGGTGAACAGGCAGTGGCTCGGGTGGTTGTTGWCCTTGACGATCTTTTTGGCCTTCCTGTGACATCGGGTGCTGTAGGTGTCATGTAGGGCAGGTAGTTTGCCCCTGGTGATGCGTTGTGCAGACCGCACCACCCACTGGAGAGCCTTGCGGTTGAGGGCGGTGCAGTTGCCGTACAGGATGCTCTCGATTGTGCATCTGTAAAAGTTGGTCCGGATTTTGGGTGACAAGCCACATTTCTTCAGCCTCCTGAGGTTGAAGAGGTGCTGTTGCTGCTCCTTCACCGCACTGTCTGTGTGGGTGGACCATTTCAGTTTGTCATTGATGTGTACGCAGAGGAACTTAACTTTCCACCTTCTCCACTACTGCCCCGTGGATGTGGATGGGGGGTGCACCCTCTGCTGTTTTCTGAAGTCCACGATCATCTCTTTTTTGTTTTGTTGACGTTGAGTGAGAGGTTGTTTTCCTGACACCACACGACGAGTGCCCTCAGCTCCTCGCTGTAGGCTGTCTCGTCGTTGTTGGTAATCAAGCCCACTACTGTTGTGTCGTCTGCAAACTTGATGATTGAGTTGGAGGCGTACATGGCCACGCAGTTGGCCAGGTGATGATCGGTGCCAGGTTTCCTCCAGATGTGACTTTTGGAATTCAGGCCAAATAGTTCAATCTTGGTTTCATCAGACCAGAGAATATTTTTTCTCATTGTCTAAGAGTCCTTTAGGTGCCTTTTGGCAAACTCCAAGCAGGCTGTCATGTGCCTTTTACTGAGGAGTGGCTTCTGTCTGGCCACTCTACCATAAAGGCCTGATTTGGTGGAGTGCTGCAGAGATGGTMGTTCTTCTGGAAGGTTCTCCCATTTCCACAGAGGAGCTCTTTCAGAGTGACCATCGGGTTCTTGGTCACCTCCCTGACCAAGGCCCTTCTCCCCCGATTGCTCAGTTTGGCCGGGCGGCGAACTCTAGGAGGAGTCTTGGTGTTTCCAAACTACTTCCATTTAAGAATGATGGAGGCCACTGTGTTCTTGGGGACCTTTGATGCTGCAGAAATGTTTTGGTATTGTGTGTAGATTGAGGATGTTTATTTAACTGAGTGCACTGATGTTGGGCGATTAGGCCTGGCTCGCAGTCGGRYTTCCAATTCATCCCAAAAATGTTCAATGGGGTTGAGGTCAGGGCTCTGTGCAGGCCAGTCAAGTTCTTCCACACCAATCTTGACAAACCATTTCTGTATGGACCTCGCTTTGTGCACGGGGGCATTGTCATGCTGAAACAGGAAAGTGCCTTCCCCTACCCAAAGTGTTGCCACAAAATTGGAAGCACAGAATCGTTTAGAATGTAATTGTATGCTCTAGCGTTAAGATTTCCGTTCCCTGGATCTAAGCAGCTGAGTCAAAACCATGAAAAACATCACCTGACCATTATTACTTTACAGTTGGCACTATGCATTGGGGAAAGTAGCATTTTCCAGGCATCCACCGAACCCAGATTCGTCTATCAGTTTGCCAGATGGGGATGCATGATTCATCACAGCAGAGTACTGTTCCAGAGTCCAATGGTGGCAAGCTTTACACCACTCCAGCCGACGCTTGGCATTGCGCATGGTTGTCTTAGGCTTGTGTGCGGCTGCTCGGCCATGAAAACCCATTTCAGGAAGCTCCCGACGAACGGTTCTTGTGGTGACGTTGCTTCCAGAGGCAGTTTGGAACTCTGTAGTGAGTGTTGCAACCGAGGACAGACAATTTGTACCCGCTTCAGCACTCGGCGGTACCGTTCTGTGAGCTTGTGTGGCCTACCACCTTGCAGCTGAGCCGTTGTTGCTCCTATATGTTTCCACTTCACAATAACAGCACTTACAGACGACCGGGGCAGCTCTAGCAGTGCAGAAATTTTACGAACTGACTTTTTGGAAAGATGGCATCCTATTGTACTGCCAATGTTTGTCTATGGAGATGGCTGTGTGCTCGATTTTATACACCTGTCAGCAATGGGTATTGCTGAAATAYCCGCATCCATTAATTTGAAGGGGTGTCCACATATCTTTGTATATACAGTACCAGTCAAAAGTTTGGACACACATACTCATTCAAGGGTTTTTCTTTATTTTTTACTATTTTCTACATTGTAGAATGATAGTGAAGACATCAAAACTATGAAATCACACATATGAAATCATGTAGTAACCAAAAAAGAGTATTTTAGATTCTTCAAAGTAGCCACCCTTTGCCTTGATGACAGCTTTGCACACTCTTGGCATTCTCTCAACCAGGTTCATGGGGTATTCACCTGGAATGCATTTCAATTAACAGATGTGCCTAGTGGAAATTCATTCCTTCTTAATGCGTTTGAGCCAATCAGTTGTGTTGTGACAAGGTAGGGGTGGTATAGAGAAGATAGCCCTATTCGGTAAAAGACCAAGTCCATATTATGGCAAGAACAGCTCAAATAAGGAAAGAGAAAAGACAGTCCATTACTTTGWCTGACCTTCATGTCTTAATGTGTAAAATGTTAAGTTTGAAAGTTTCTTCAAGTGCAGTCACAAAAACCATCAAGCGCTATGATGAAACTGGCTCTCATMGGGACCACCACAGGAAAGGAAGAGTTACTTCTGCTGCAMAGGATAAGTTCATTAAAGTTTCCAGCCTCRGAAATTGTAGCCCAATGAAATACTTCAGAGTTCAAGTAACAGACACATCTCAACATCAACTGTTCAGAGGAGACTCCGTGTATCAGMCCTTCCTGGTCGAATTGRTGCAAAGAAACCACTACTTAAGGACACTAATAAGCAGAAGAGACTTGCTTGGGCCAAGAAACACGAGCAATGGACATTAGACCGGTGGAAATCTGTCCTGTGGTCTGAGGAGTCCAAATTTGRGATTTTTGGTTTCAACCGCCGTGTCTTTGTGAGACGCATAGTAGGTGAACGGATGATCTCTGCATGTGTGGTTCCCACCGTGAAGCATGGAGGAGGAGGTGTGATTCTGTGGGGGTGCTTTGCTTGTGACTGTCACTGATTTATTTAGAATTCAAGGCCCCCTTAACCAGCATGCCTACCTTGGCATTCTGCAGCGATATGCCAGTCCCACTAAGTGCAAACCAGATGGGACTATAATTTTGTTTTTCAACAGGACAATGACCTCACACACCTCCAGGCTGTGTAAGGGCTATTTGACCAAGAAGGAGAGTGATGGAGTGCTGCATCAGATGACCTGTCCTCCACAATCCCCCAACCTCAACCCAATTGAGATGGTTTGGGATGAGTTGGACCCCAGAGTGAAGGAAATGCAGCCAACAAGTGCTCGGCATATGTGGAACTCCTTCAAGACTGTTGGAAAAGCATTCCTCATGAAGCTGATTGAGAGAATGCCAAGAGTATGAAAAGCTGTCAAGGCAAAGGATGGCTACTTTGAAGAATCTGATATATAAAATATAATTTGAATTTTATTGATAAATATTTTTTTTACTACATTATTCCATAGTTTGTATTATTTATTCTACAATGTAAAAATAAAGAAAAACCCTTGACTGAGTAGGTGTCTAAACTTTGACTAGTACTGTATAGGGTAAATAAAGATGGTGGTAAGATGGTATTATTTGTCTATTTTGCCCAAATGTATGAAGATGAGATGTAAGCTCCACTGGGTATTTGGCAACCTTGTAAATATCACTGTAATAAAAGTTTTATAAAGCTGCTATCAGTTACGTTAGGCTATACAATCTGCCAGCTGTTTGTGTTAGTCTCCCCTCATGTTGTCCATCCCCCGGTATCCCCATCCATCCGTTTCCTCATGCTGTTTGCTTATTCATGCAAGTGCTCTGGAGGAGACCCAGAATGTGCTGATATGCATTTCCCTTTAGCAAAGTCAATGTTAATACCGTTAGGAAATGCCTGGCTGTCTGTGTATGTGAAAGAATGTGCTACAGTAAGCACTTTTGAGTGTATTATCATGGTGGAGAATAATTTTGTTTAATTCCAGTAGTATTCCCTATTGAAATGCCATTTTGGCAGTGCTGGGTGTAGTACCACTGCTCACCACTATGATTGCACAATACCTGACGACTCAAACTGATTTTTTCACCCCCCACTGTTCTAGGTTTGTCTGAGACCGCTATCGTTGAAGTTGTTTGTGGTGAAATCAAAATTAGTGGTGTTGTGCAAAACAGTCATGCGATTGGATCATCTCTAACTAATCAGAGTATCGCTGCTTTGAATTACCCACGTATGTTCTGGCTCRGGGCCAACCCATCAGGTTCTGGGACCAATCAGAATGGTTAGATAGTGTTTCGTTCTAGTGTTTCGTTCTAGATATCATTGAGGAGGTACTCGGATCCAGACTCATTGCGGCGAGAAAAAAAACGAATGTCCATGGGCCTAGTGTTTGGCCGAAGCAAGGAGTTTGTGTAGCCAGGCAAGATTGCACCCACCTCGACTTTGGTGTTCTGCTTCTTCCATCCCCATAGAGTGGTGCTATGACGGATAGTCTTGAGTTGGAACTGTTGGACATCAGGCCCTCAGGAGAATGGAGCTCAATTGAAAATATCTGTTTCATTGGGTCATCAATCATTGTTCAACACAGGTCTTTTAGCAGTTCTGTCCAGTGTGGGTACCTTGTGCCTCCTGGTAATTGGTGTCCGCAGTAGGATGTCCCTTTGGGCTATTGGAGTTGGACCAGGAGTCGTGTGAGAGTGATGTCTCGGAAGTATGAGGATAGTTTCCCATGRTTTGTTACAGTTTCTAGTGTGCTACTTAGCCTTGACTTTTATTTCACCTGGGGACAGTGTGCTGCAGTGTTGTCATGGTATTGTACTGAAACAACTGGCTGTTTTTGTAAGGAGGTAGGTTACACCATCCAACACTTAACACCACTACCATTGTTTTCCACTGACAGGGCCAGGACTATATAATCTGGGGTCAATTATAAATCCTGCTCTTTGCTGACTGTGTCAGGGTTGAAAAAGTGACCCGAGCACAAAGATCCCCGTTGCATACATGAATCACATTCTCTTGTGATGGAGCGGGAGATCGTGGGTGTGGGATCAAGTTCCAGATGGCACAACACTTTATGGAAATCCTGAGGATTAATGGGATACTGGCTAATGTGAAGAACCCGGCTATCATTGCCCCGACTCGTGCCTATACAGAAATAAATAAAATCATTCAAAATACTACACCAGAGAGCATGATTTGGCCACAGAGGATCATTAACTTAAAAAAAAGAGCTGTGTGTTAAGTGTTTGGTTTTAAGCGTGCAGTTAGGGAAATGTGAATGGCAAATAGCTTACCAAATAGATGTTTAAAATCTTCTCTCATGTGGCACTTTGGGGTGGACCCACCTGTCTCAATAAATGAAAGAAATGGACAAGATGGCGGTGAACACATTGTTGGATTGCTTCATTGAGCAAAAATGTATTTATTTTAATAAGAGTTTTTTTTTTTTTATTCAAACAAACCACCTGCAACTGGACAGAGACATTTTAGAACATACATGTTTGACCCGAAATCAACAACGAAGATAGTATCGGCAAGTTAAGGTTGGCCAAATTCTCTGTCCTACGCCAAACATAGCCAGCAGATCTGACCCTCTTGCTTACAGCTGCAATAGGGTTGGACAGCATTCCTATGTAGATTAAGACACCAGAGCCGGTGCGAGATGAGGCTTGGAAAACATACCTCAATCCAGGGTTGAGAAATGCGTAGTACTCCAAATTGTCCAATTATCTCAACTGTTACACCTAGTGCAGCTGTAAGCAAGCGGGTCGGATCTGTTGGCTATGCCAAACAGTACCTATCCTGTAACGGCTAATGGAGCATGACATTAGCCAGTTAATCTGCTAGCTAAATTACTGCTAGACAAAGCTAACAGCATGTCTTCATCAAGTAAGGTTAGCCTATCAAAAATGAACAATTACCCCTCCAACACAAATATAAAAGTACAGTAGGCCTACCTTACAACAAACCATGTTTAATTTGTATAAATATCATGCAAATCATTAGGCTACATGTGGTATAAGAAAACTGCGATTGAAAATGTGGGTATAATTCACCGGGAAGTTAAGATGAGCTGTTTGATATGGAAGCRCATTCCCGCCACCCAAGAATAAAAAGTATTCAGAACCSTTGACTTTTTCCACATTTTGTTACGTTACAGCCTTATTCTAAAATTGATTTAAATTAAAGTTTTTCCTCGTCAATSTACACACAATASCCCATAATGACAAAGCYAAAACAGGTTTTTAGAAATGTRGGRCAATTTATTAACAATAAACAGAACTACCTTCTTTACATAAGTATTCAGACCCTTTGCTATGAGACTCGAAATTGAGCTCAGATGCATCCTGTTTCCATTGATCATCCTTGATGTTTCTACAACTTGGAGTCTAGCTGTGGTGAATTCAATTGATTGGACATGATTTGGAAAGGCACACACCTGTCTATATAAGGTCCCACAGTTGACAGTGCATGTCAGAGCAAAAACCAAGCCATGAGGTCGAAGGAATTCTCCGTAGAGCGTCGGGACGACAGGATTGTGTTGAGGCACAGATCTGGGGAAGGGTACCAAAATGTTTTTTTGCAGCATTGAAGGTCCCCAAGAACACCGTGGCCTCCATCATTCTTAAATGGAAGAAGTTTGGAACCACCAAGACTCTTCCTAGAGCTGGCCGGCCGGCCAAACTGAGCAATCAGGTGAGAAGGGCCTTGATGGTCACTCTGACAGAGCTCTAGAGTTCCTCTGTGGAAATGGGAGAACGTTCCAGAAGGACAACCATCTCTGCAGCACGCAACCAATCAGGCCTTTATGGTAGAGTGGCCAGACGGCAGCCACTCCTCAGTAAAAGGCACATGACCGCCCTCTTGGAGTTTGCCAAAAGGCACCTAAAGACTCTCAGACCATGAGAAACAAGGTTCTCTGGTCTGATGAAACCAAGATTGAACTCTTTGGCCAAGCGTCACATCTGGAGGAAACCTGGAACCATCCCTACGGGGAGGCATGGTGGTGGCAGCATCATTCTGTGAGGACGTTTTTCAGCAGCAGGGACTGGGAGACTAGTCAGGATTGAGGGAAAGATGAACGGAGCATAGTACAGAGATCCTTGCTGAAAATCTGCTCCAGAGCGCTCAGGACATCAGACTGGTGAAGGTTCATCTTCCAACAGGACAACGACCCTAAGCACACAGCCGAGTGGCTTTGGGACAAGTCTCTGAATGTCCTTGAGTGGCCCAGCCAGAGCCTGGACTTGAACCTGATCAGACATCTCTGGAGAGACCTGAAAATAGCTGTGCAGTGACTCTTCCATCCAACCTGACAGAACTTGAGAGGATCTGCAAAGAAGAATGGGAGAAACTCCCCAAATACAGGTGTGCCAAGCTTGTAGTGTTACACCCAAGAACACTCAAGCCTGTAATCGCTGCCAAAGGTGCTTCAACAAAGTACTAAAGGGTCTGAATACTTATGTAAATGTGATATTTTAGGTTATTTAAAAATCTGTTTTTGCTTTGTCATTATTGGGTTGTGTGTGTGTGTGTGTGTGTGTGTGTAGATTGAGGGGTAAAAAAACAATTTAATACATTTTAGAATAAGGCTGTAACGCAACAAAATGTGAAAGAAGTCAAAGGGTCTATTTTCCGAATCCACTGTAGACCATGCATAGGTTATGTTTCTTCATTTGTAGCATTGTGTGGCAATTTCTATCAATCCACATTGTAGAAATCAGCAGAGCAGGGCTGCCGGTAAATGTGTGGCGAGTTGACATTTGCCCCAGCACTTTTGAGTTGGTTTGATAAAAATAGACACGACAGCATTAAGAGGGACAAAGTACTGTTGTTTAGACTGATTCGSCTCATAATTTGTTTGACAGGACTTTGTTTTCGTCCTCCCTAGGGCCAGAAGTTTATTTATGACCTGATTTAGAAAAATGCTGGTCCCATCATAGTCCATTTTTTTTTTTTACAGTTGATTTATTACTATGTCATCCCCTACAACTAGGGTCTGACGTTTACCCGGTCAGGTTAGCCTACCAGATCAGGAAAAACTCTGGGCCCCAGGAAAACAATTCCCCCCCACCACCACCACTCTGGGACCTGTGGTGCCACCTCTGAAATCACCACACGTTACAAATGAAAAAAACCTGATCTACTATCTAAAAATGGATTTACATATCTTGTTGTTTTTTTAAAACTGTCGTATCAACATTTTTAAAAACTGTGCCCGGGAACGGGCTTCAATAGTTTTATGTGGCTCATTACAGCCAGCAGCTACTGCGACAATTTCAGAATGTAACAGGCTGCAATTTCAGYTAAAACTAAATAAAGCAAGCCTCAAATATAAGGAAAATGTCTATACATTTATACTGTGGGAGTTTTGAGCTCAACAAGAACATTCAGTTTACACCGCCCTGCTCAAAGGGGGGAGGCAATTGTCGGGTGAGTAACTTGCAAAGTAAGAATTTTGCAAGTTTAGACAATGGTAATGTCTCTCGAGAATCTCTCCAGTGTCTATCGTCAACGTGAAAACGGACCATGAAGACGCTTTCTGTTCTGGTTGTAGCAGTGTGGAGGTTTGTGTCTGTGGGTGTTGACCTGTAAGTGCTCGCTCGGCTTGTTCCAAAGCCTGGTCAATAGAGGTGCTTCTCTAATCYKACWTTGGAAAGAGACGATTGARCGGCAGTAAGGGAATCTCCAGGTAGTAACACTTCAGGYTCTAGATGGCCATACAATGAAAGGRCAACCAAACAGGGTAACACACTGTCTATGTCATGAATGCTTTATTGTGACAAGTCAGCCTAATAGGTGACAAAGTGGTACTGTCCCGTAGCCAGGACTGGAGTGGGTGTGTCCTTTACTTGCTCTGTGTATGTCATGTTGCAGGCTCTGACTGAAATTAAATTAGGCATAAGCTTGGGGCCATTCAATAATCAAAGGTAACAAACCTGTCTGATTCCGTTTAATTTTCACTTGGCGAGCTGTGAGCTCCAGCCTCTCCACTCAAGGTACCTATACACTCTAATGCCTTCTTGGGTAATTTGGGATAGCTCGTGGGTAGGTGTTGTCACTTCTTAATGCGCTCAGTAATATGGCTCAGTAATGTGGCTGAAGCTTCTATAATGAAGAGCCCCTGTGAAATATCTCTTTTTGCATGAAAGGTGAGAGGAATTTGAGTGGTGGAAACATTGAGGAGGATGGGAGACCCACAGTATAAGCGCGGAATGCATGGAYCGACAAAGTGTTTCAGAAATCATCAGACTATTTTAACCTAAAGCATTTTATAAAGACATTTATTTAATACAATGTTATGGGAAATGGAAATGAGAGGGTTACTTACACTGTGTTGGGAAGGGATCACAGCAGTGATTGAATGAGGGTATGAGGCATGAGTTGAGGCGTTCAGAAGCTTGACTTCAGTGCTGGACAGGATTTGACTGGGTAGATGATAAACAATAACACAACACAGACAAAAGAGCTAAGAATGATTTAGTCCAAGTAAGGAGTAGAATCATTGATGTGTATTAATGTGTATGTGATTGACTCTACATATAGTAATGAGGGAAAATTGATAGGGGTACACACAGTGCTTGGAGAGGGAACATTCAATGTGCCAGTGGATGAGCGGGCACATGACACGTGGCTTCGGTTCCTGTCAGGAGAGAGTTGACAACGGTAGTGGAGTGGTCATCATCTCTTAATCAGGGCACTTAGCTGTAAATACAAATAGCAGATGCATCCCATTACAGCTGCGCCATCGTAGGTTTGAACAACCAGTTCCTCTATGAACTTAAACTCGGAAGTCTCAAAATTCACAAAGTCAGAGACTGKGCATCTCGCCCACTTGACACATCAAAGTAGCCKAAGAAACGTTCCTGAATAAAGCCCTGATCYTCCACATACCTGACGATAACTGACAACRGCAAGCWGACTGGTGGCACCATTAGGTCCCAGAGTGGTGGGGCAATTTTTACCCCCTGGGGCCCAGAGTTTTCCCTTATCTATTAACCTAACCAGGAAAACTCTGGACSCTAAGGTATGACAGTGATTAATCAGTTGTAAAAKGGTTTTATAAGGGCTATGATGGGACCAGTTTTTCCTAATCAGGTCACATGGTTTAAAAAAAKWCRRSMSMCTSMGGGGGYMYWYAAKKCWSTSWKAKWSRYSKYKKKRRWTATWTWTWRWRATWRWWWWTATWTWMASWKMAMWWMYYGYGGGYMWTRRRCTKRKKKYASACARAMASAKKAKKWSWMAMACAATAMAACTCACAGGGCTGAGCTTGCTTTATGCATGTWTGCATCATGCACGCCTATGCAARTGTKGGCTTTATTAAAAATGAACTCATCTGTCATCACTATGTTGTCAAAAAGAAAGGAGGACCAAGGCACTCTTCATATAATTAATGTTGTATTGATTATTTCCAGTGAATCATTTTGGGTTGAAAAACCTATAGGCAGCCTAGCCAGCCCAATTTTGAATATAAAACGAATTTCATCACGTTCACATTTTCTCCTGGCATACAAATAGTCCATAAAAATGCTTGTTTTTTTTCTTACTTTCTCATAGTGTTGCACAGTTTGAATACACAGACCTTCGCCATGATCGATGCAGCTTTTTCCCAGAAGGTTGAATCTGATGTGGACATTAATATGCTCCCTGCTTTTGTTTTGCCGTTTTAGCTGAAGGATCGATGTTCTTCAGGTCACTGTAACGTAAACTTGTACATCGCCTTGGTCCGTACAATTGCCCTTATTTTWGCGCCCCAAAAACGTAATACTTCCAGATCAACTGTAATGTCAATACCATTGTAAAGCACAATTTCTCCCCTTTCCAACATTATCAATTACATGACCTAAARGCTGCCCGTTTCTGCATAATTCAAGCAGGCAATGAGCCCCGTCGGTTCTTTATAAAAATGGCGGGTGGGGAAGCGAAACTAATGCGTGATAGTGAGAAGGAGAGATTTTGTGTGGCCAACTTATCGATCTGGCCAACTTATCACCTTATCGCCTCTAAAATGTAAATAAAACACTATAAAGAGTTTATATAATGTGTCATTACATACCTATTTGAAGGTTCGTGTTTTTAGGGCGGTGCTAAAGTGATCTTAGAAGTAAACAGCGGCTTTGAGAATGATGATCGCATGCAATGATAACGCAAAAAATGACCTGGTATCCCCCTTTACCCCCGTCACTGTCCATTTCTTGTTTTTAAACGATGAGAGAAGTGCTACACCTGGTGGAGAGAGATTGTAAGACAGAAATAGTTGCTTTATGCGTGCTGTACGTTACGACATGACGCGTAACGGAGGGTCCGTTTTTTTCAACTTTTCTCCAATACTATAGAGCCATACCATGTCGATCAACGCTTGAATAGAAACCTAGTTCACACCCCCGATTTTGAAGTCAACACAGTCGRTACAGTCCCATTAGTTTTCTTTGTAGCCMCGTTTGAATGTTGCGGTTGCGCACATTTGTACGGAATGGGGTGAGTTTACGTTACCCTCCTTTCGCCAATGGCTCAGACTTCCCAAAAAACAGGCAAGGTCACCAATACAGATGGCTTGATGAAAAGCTAACATATTGTAATGAAACAGCAGGGAACAGGTCTCGAACCCTCGACCTTGTAGCCCGAGGTCCGGCGCGCTATCGACTGTGCTGCAAAAGCATGCTCAAGCGGCAGAGTCGATTTCCGCACTTATAAACCCAGGGTCGTTACACTACTACCTCCTTTCAAAGAGCGCTTTACGTCTTACAACACATGCCTCCAAAGGAGACTGCGATTCCACTTCTGACATCAGTGTAATGAAACAGCAGGGAACAGGTCTCGAACCCTCGACCTTCTAGCCCGAAGTCCYGCGCGCTATCGACTGTGCCGCAAAAGCATGCTCGAGCGGCAGAGTCGATTTCRGCGCTTATYAACCCAGGGTCGTTACAATATGTTTGATACCAATTTGTAGTGAATGCCCTCACCTTTTCATTATTCTTCTTGAAACTGATCACAGGCAGAGGTCGACCCTTGGTTTTAATTTGCACCTTTTCCCTGTACCCCAGTGAATGAAAGGGGTACATGTCAACAACATTTTCGGTAGCATTGGCGGCAAACTGCACTCGAGCTGGTAGCTAGCRAGCTACTGCTACTTGCCACGAAGTTAAGCAAGKAAAACTATTTTGAATTGAATAATATCCAAGAAATGCTCAGCTATCACTTTTCAATCTCTATCCAATAATGCTCTGCGACACAACCCCAATACAACACACTAGGTTCATTCTCTGATCCTAATCCTATGATTGGATGGACATGTCAGTTCTTTCTGCAAAAGCTTTGATTTGTTGGAAGTCCTCCTCCGGAAATGGTTATAATTACCATGTAGGTCAATGGAAGGGGGTGAGGCCTACAAGCCTCCAAGGTTTTGTATTGAAGTCAATGTACCCAGAGGAGGACAAGAAGCTAGCTGTCCTCCGGCTACACCATTGTGCTACCCTAGAGAGTGCTGTTGAAGTTACTATAGACKTTCATTGCAAAATAACAGTGTGTTTTAATCAATTATGTTGTAGCATATGAATATATTTAGTATAGCTTTATCTAAAAATTATAACTTTTAGTGCTTCACTATAAAAAAAAAAAAGAAGACATTTCACTGAGGAGGAGGATGGTCCTCCCCTTCCTCCACTGGTGTGCATGTGTCTCTTGCTCTCTTTTTCTCTCTCTCTCTCTGTCTCGTGACTGTATTACTTAGCAGTTGCAATTACTGCTAAAGTAATAGCAGAAGTATTAAACAACGATGAGGACGTAAAGAAACAATACCTAAAAAAAAATGTATCTCCCTCTCTGTTCCCCTCTTTCCCTTCTCTTTTCTCTTTCACTATGCCTCCCTTTTCTCTCACSCTCTCCTGCAGGTACTTTGTGTTGGATCCAGAGCTGGGACAYCTGCAGTACTTTGTACATGAACAGGGCAAGAGCCAGAAGCCCAGGGGCTCCCTGCCTCTGATCGGTGCGTCGGTTGTCCAGAGTGATGAGGCACCACACATGTTRATCGTCAACTCATTCAATGGCGAGCTGTACAAGCTCAGAGGTACGCAGACACTTATTGCCAATCATTCAGCTTCCACAAATTCAACTGTTGTAATATTAACTATTTATTTTACATGCTGCCTAGTCAGAGATTGGGCATACAAAGGAGATTGCATGGGGACATTGGGATGATTGCATTGTTTTATGGGTGTTTTGCAGTTACGTCATAGTGATACCACTTGAGCAGCTTAAATTGTGCAACTGCCCGAAAAACATCCCTTTGTTTGGGAGAAGCACATAATGAAATTGAACCTGTAATGTTATAACTTAGCTTCATAAACATTTCATGAGTTGCATTACCAACTTTCATTTCGTAGTTMGTCAGAAGTAGGACTGGGACGATACCAGTACCGCAATGTTTTTTTTCCCATGTCAAAAATGAAAACACGAAGCAGACKAAGCTCTTTGGTCTTTTAAAAACCTGCTCTATATAAAATATTGTGTGCTATAGCTTGAAAAAAACAAAAATGACTCTAGATGACAAAATAATGTTTGTTTCCAACCTTAGGGCTGTTTTCCTAAAGAAGTTAAAACCGCTTTGTGTTTTTTTTCCCTTGCCACGATACTAACYAGTATCGCGGTTCTGGCATCGTCCCGGCTCTAGTCTGATGCTTGTATCCACTGATTCAGCGAGAGTCTACCTGTCGCTCTGCTTTKGTCTCTGGAATGTCCCCATACATTCCCCAAGGGAGCTATCAGAATAACTTGCCCTAGATCTGTGGATGATGTAGTGATCCATCTGTTGAGCTCAGAGCAAGTGATAGTCCCACAGAGAATAAGTCATTGTAGTAAATCAATGCAGGASTACAGGGATCCACTGTCTACAATGCAGATATGGAATTAGATACCGCTTAAATGAAAGAAGGTTAAATGACAGAAGCTAGTTATCAAAGAAGCTAGTTGGGTGCATGTTCTATTTCTTGGAAGGTCTAAACACGATACTTAGTGGCTTTCAAATCGTTCTTTTCATTGGGATGGGGGCATTTTATTTCAAACTTCAGTTTGCCAGAGTTAAACCAAATGATGGGGAACAATACCCACCCCCCTTGAGTGTAGCAGCTTTTCATGAGTTGACTAAGATTAGTAGGTGCAGCTTAAATCACACATAGGTTGTCATGGAAACCCTGGGCCTCTATGGGGAAGGGAGAAGGTCAAGGTTCAACCAGGAACAAGTTTCCTATTCAACGACCTTCGGCGAGTCTGCAACAACAGACCCCTCTTTTTTAGTATCGCCTTACGGGTGATTTGTACAGCCCAGATGTGAATGTGTCCTTTCTTTCCATGATGTGGATGCACTTGAATTCCCTTTCACAAATTGTCAAGTGCCAAGTCACTGAGAAGGTTCATATTTCTACAAGCCAATAATCTCCCTCCAGGTGTCCTTGGTCGAACATTGAAGTTGAATTTAAGAATGTTGTATTGAAGCCATGGGMAATTARGTGAGATCTGATACAGGTGCCAAAGCACAGGCTCTGTCTTCATCTGTTATCCAACCAAGGGAGCATAGGGTAATTCGTTTTAGTCTAAGAGAGGGAGCATTCTGTTTCGAGCTTAGCCCAGAGCCATGCTCATTGCTCCAGAGAGTATGACATAAAAGGGGGGGGGGGAAGCATGAATTGAATCATGTTTGAATGATCAAATGTCAAATTAAATCTGTTGATCACATGATGCAATCAATAAGACAATAAGGGTGTTTATAAGGGTCAAGTCATTCTCACTGCTTTTCAAGGGGGCTAATTGAGATGCCTGACTGCATATCATACATTATTGTGAAGTAGCATAATGCTTTGTAGAGTCTTTGGTGATAATGGCAACAAAATACAACCTGTAGATTCAATCCCACTGCAGAATCAGACAAAGATAAAATATTTTAAAAGGTCAATGGAACATTAAAAAACATTGAATATTGCCTAGAACAAATTCAATCTCATCTATAATAAGTATCCATATTACATCTACAGTTGAAGTCGGAAGTTTACATACACCTTAGTCAAATACATTTAAACTCAGTTTTTCACAATTCCTGACATTTAATCCTAGTACAAATTCCCTGTCTTAGGTCAGTTAGGATCACTACTTTATTTTAAGAATGTTAAATGTCAGAATAATAGTAGGGAGAATMATTTKTTTCAGCTTTTATTTCTTTCATCACATTCCCAGTGYGTCAGAAGTTTACATACACTCAATTAGTATTTGGTAGCATTGCCTTTAAATTGTTTAACTTGGGTCAAATGTTTCYGGTAGCCTTCCACAAGCTTCCCACAATAAGTTGAGGGAATCTTGGCCCATTCCTCCTGACAGAGCTGGTGTAACTGAGTCAGGTTTGTAGGCCTCCTTGCTCGCACACGCTTTTTCAGTTCTGCCCACATATTTTCTATAGGATTGAGGTCAGGGCTTTGTGATGGCCACTCCAACACCTTGACTTTGTTGTCCTTAAAAGCCATTTTGCCACAACTATGGAAGTATGCTTGGGGTCATTGTCCATTTGGAAGACCCATTCGCGACTTCCTGGCTGATGTCTTGAGATGTTGCTTCAATATATCCACATACTTTTCCTTCCTCTGGTCTTGTGAGTACCTGTGCTTTGTTGTTTCGGCTTTCGTTCTCCGCGTATTGTGTACTCGTTATTACGGGTCTCGTCCCGTGTAATTATTATAGGTTTAACCTCGCTCTCTTGTTTTGCGTTGCATCCCTGTGTTTGTTTTGAGCTTTGTCCCCGTGCCTTTCATGGTATGTTGTATTTTTTGGTGGAGTATTAAAACCCCTATTTCGTATTGCTGCGCCTGTCTCCAATCATTTATACAACGTGGCAGCCGAGAATACTTAGCACCTCTGAACTGAGTGCCAGCCGTAATTTGCGAACCTAGTGCGCACCAATTTTACATGTAAAATCAAGCGAAAATGMCGGCAGTRAGACATCTYCAGCGGGTGGTCCCTAAAACACAGTGTGCTGAACGATCYGTAGACGAACGCTAGATCCACATTCGGTGTGATGTGTGCCTTTTTAATAGGGCTTTGGGCCACCACGAGCCAGAACAGCRTAAATGCGCCTTAGCATAGATTCCACAAGTGTCTGAAACGTCCATGAGAAATTCAATCATTTGATGTTTTGTTGATGGTGGTTGAAAACTTTGTCTCAGGCGTCTCTCTAGAATCTCCCGTAAGTGTTCAATTGGGTTGAGATCTGCTGACAAAGGCTGCGTTTACACATGCAGCCCAATTCGGATCTTTTTTCCATTAATTGCTCTTTTGATCAATCGCATCAGATTGGTCAAAAGACCAATTAGTCAAAAAAAGATCAGAATTGGGCTGCCTGTGTAAACGCAGCCTGAGAGAGACACACACAACACACACACACAACACACACACACAACACACACACACACACACACATCCTTTAAACCCCCTATGCTCCCTTGGGAGACCCCTATTTATTTATTTTTATCCCATTTTCTCCCCAATTTTCGTGGTATCCAATCGCTAGTAATTACTATCTTGTCTCATCGCTACAACTCCCATACGGGCTCGGGAGAGACGAAGGTCGAAAGCCATGCGTCCTCCGAAGCACAACCCAACCAAGCCGCACTGCTTCTTAACACAGCGCGCCTCCAACCCGGAAGCCAGCTGCACCAATGTGCCCCTACCGGCCAAACCCTCCCTAACCCGGACGCGCGTATGCCAATTGGTGCGGCGCCCCACGACCTCCCGGTCGCGGCCGGCTGCGACAGAGCCTGGGCGCGAACCCAGAGACTCTGGTGGCGCAGCTAGCACTGCGATGCAGTGCCCTAGACCACTGCGCCACCCGGGAGGCCCTTGAGACCCCTATTTCAAAGTCACTGAGATCTCTTCATCTAGCCACGGTAGCCAAAATAATGGGCAACTGGGCATCTTTATACATGACCGTATAATGGGATATTGTTGGGATCTTACTTGCTTAATTAACTCAGGACCCACACCTGCGTGGAAGCGCCTTCTTTCAATATACTTTGTATCCCTCATTTACTTAAGTGTTTTCTTTATTTTGGCAGTTCACTTTAGATCAAAACACTTGGGTGAATTGTTGGAATCATTGAAATGGAATGATTTATATTAAGAAGCAAAGTGGAAAGCAGCATCGTTCTTTTTTGGAACAATTTGTTTACTGCATTTGACCGAACAGAACAGCTTTTGTCTTAATAGAACAACTTCTAGTGAATCTTAACAGTGAGGAGGAACTGCGCTGCTTGATTGAGAGGGGGTGGAACTTGGCCTGTTTGGGAAGCAGCCACAAGAGGTGAGGGAATGAGATGACAAACGGAGTAAACTAGGAAAAACGGATGTCTCACGTGGCATAGTGGTGTTTTAATGGGTGTGATTATGGATCTCTTGCAGTATGGATATTGTGCATGTCAATATTGCGATTTCGATGTGAATTTGATGAATTGTGCAGCCCTACTACATACATTACATTTTTGCGAGCGGCCACTGCGTAGAATAAGCRCGGGGCTTTACAATGTTCTTCCCAGCAACTGCAATAATCCCTACTGTCCCATAGTAGTCATGTTTAACTTAACTTCCATCACTATCAGTTATGAAGTACATATTCAGAGCGCTGCCCTGTCATATTATCTCTTCACCTTAATCAGATCCCCCTACGAGTTCCCATGATCGTATTATTATAGCCAACAACATCCATTCAGTCATTGTCATTAGCAGCAGTGTAATTACGTGGTCATGGTGTAGTACTTGAATGGCAATGGATAGACATTAGTGCCCTCTTGAGAGTCTACATTGAAGCGCATGTTGACCTTATTGAAACGCAGAGATATTGTTATTTAAAAAAAGGGATGTGTAGAGCATTGTTGAGTAGTACTAGTTGCTCATTTGTAAATGGGTAGGYCTGTGTTGTGCTGCTTGTTCTCATTTTCCAAAACTGAATGGAACCGCCAGCCTTCCAACTCCAAACCAGGGACCTTTTTTTAACTAAATAGGTTACCTTTTTAGAATGAGCACAAGAACGACCTGGTCTTCGCTAAGTAATGATTAGTGTGCAAATAGCTCATGTTAGAGACTTTGCGTCCTTTTCATCATTCAAAACAGGTACTCTGCCAGATCCACCTCTGTTCGTTACAGATAGCTAATTATGTACAATCCCGGCATAGCCTGTGTAAATCAAGACACAAAATTGCTGATCTAAATGCGTCGCAGACTCTAAACTGAGACGTTTTGAAAGGAAAAGATATGTTTATGGTGTAGAAGGAATCAATTGGGGGGGGGGGGGTCTTAACAGACTGACAGTGCAGGTGTTTCATTAGGAATAGCCTGCATGAATAGAGCCTTCTCTTGAGAGCAGAGGAGCTATTCGCTGGAGAAGGTACTGTTTTAAGTTTCACATTGACATTCGTCTGTGTGTATGTGTCTCTGAATCTGTCCTAGTGTCCTTCTCGTGCCTCTTCACTCAAGCGACATTTCGGGTGCTTGAAAAACAGTGAAGGCCTTAAGTGATTGACAGACACTCATGTCACAGTGCTCAAATTGAGGCCATTATCATTCCAAGAAACGACTCGTTCTCGAGCTTAACTCACATGAATAGATTTAACATTCAGCACTTCACCCTTCATGATCAACCTGCCCATTGTTTCAGTTAATCACTACTATTTTCTCCATGGATGGGGACTTGAGACTTGGGTACATAATATTAAATTGTATCTCACAGAATAGGTTGAGATGCTGAATTACTCTTGAACTAAAGTTTTACCAGTCAGTCAGAATGATCAGCCCAATTGGTCTAGATAGTCTAGACCAGTGGTTCCCAGAATTTATGTAGTCCCGTACCCCTTCAAACATTCAACCTCCAGCTGCGTACCTCCTCTAGCACCAGGGTCAGCGCACCCTCAAATGTTGTTTTTTGCCTTCATTGTAAGCCTGCCACACARATACATTTATTAAACATAATAATGAGTGTGAGCTTTTGTCACAACCCGGCTCGTGGGAAGTGACAAAGAGCTCTTATAGGACCAGGGTACAAATAATAATAATCAATCATTTTGCTCTTTATTTAACCATCTTACATATAAAACCTTATTTGTTCATCAAAAATTGTGAATAACTCACCACAGATTAATGAGAAGGGCGTGCTTGAAAGGATGCACATACTGTAACTCTGCAATGTTGTATTGGATAGTCTGTCTTAAATAGTTTTCCACACACAGTCTGTGCCTGTATTTAGTTTTCATGCTAGTGAGGGCCGAGAATCCACTCTCACATAGGTATGTGGTTGCAAAGGGCATCAGTGTCTTAACAGCGCGATTTGCCAAGGCAGGATACTCTGAGCACAGCCCAATCCAGAAATCTGACAGTGGCTTCTGATTTAAATAGAATTTTCAAAGAGCCGCTTGTTGCAATTTTGATGAGGCTCTCTTGTTCAGATARCAGTAAGTGGACTGGAGGCAGGGCATGAAAGGGATAACGAATCCAGTTGTTTGTGTCATCCGTTTCGGGAAAGTACCTGCATAATTGCGCACCCAACCCACTCAGGTGTTTCGRTATATCGCATTTGACATTGTTCGTAAGTTTGAGTTCATTTGCACACAAAAATATCATACAATGATGGAAAGACCTGTGTTGTCTTTGTTAATGCAGACAGAGAAGAGCTTCTCTTAATCATAGCCTCAATTTTGTTCCGCACATTGAATATAGTTGCCGAGAGTCCCTGTAATCTTAGATTCAGATCATTCAGGCGAGAAAATACATCACCCAGGTAGGTCAGTCGTGTGAGAAACTCGTCATCATGCAAGCGGTCAGACAAGTGAAAATTATGGTCAGTAAAGAAAACTTTAAGCTCGTGTCAATACTTTGCCCCTTGATAACCAGCGCACTTCTGTATGTTGTAAAAGCGTTACATGGTCGCTACCCATATCATTGCATAGTGCAGAAGATACACGAGAGTTCAGGGGCCTTGCTTTAACAAAGTTAACCATTTTCACTGTAGTGTCCAAAACGTCTTTCAAGCTGTCAGGCATTCCCTTGGCAGCAAGAGCCTRTCGTGGATGCTGCAGTGTWCCCAAGTGGCGTCGGGAGCAACTGCTTGCACTGCATTACCACTCCACTATGTCTCCCTTTCATGGCTTTTGCACCATCAGTACCAACACATCTTGACCACCGAAGTCCATTTGTCACAAAGCTGTCCAGTACTTTAAAAATATCCTCTCCTGCTGTCCTGGTTTCCAGTGGTTTMCAGAAGAGGATGTCTTCCTTAATTGACCCCCCATAAACGTAACGGACATATACCAGGAGCTGTGCCAGGCCCGCCACATCTGTTGACTCATCCAGCTGTAACACATGGAATTATCTGGCTTGTATGCGAAGCAGTAATTGTTTCAAAACATCTCCTGCCATGTCACTGATGCGTCGTGAAACAGTGTTGTTAATGAAGGCATAGGGAGTTGTTGGCGCCGACAGAGTGTCGCTTCGCATTTTTAGGAAACTATGCAGTATTTTGTTTTATGTATTATTTCTTACGCTGTTAGCCCAGGAAATCGTAAGTCTTATTACATACAGCCGGGAAGAACTATTAGAGCAACATCAACTTACCAACATTACGACCAGGAATACGACTTTCCTGAAGCGGATCCTTTGTTTGGACCACCACCCAGGACAATGGATCGGATCCCAMTAGGCAACCCAAAACATCGGCGCCGCAGAAGGGGCAGACGGAGCGGTCTTCTGGTCAGGCTCCGTAGACGGGCACATCGCTCACCGCTCCCAAGGATACTACTCGCCAATGTCCAGTCTCTTGACAACAAGGTAGACGAAATTCGAGCAAGGGTTGCCTTCCAGAGAGACATCAGAGATTGTAACAGTCTCTGTTTCACGGAAACATGGCTCACTCGGGATATGTTATCGGAGTCAGTACAGCCACACGGTTTCTTCACGCATCACGCCGACAGAAACAAACATCTCTCTGGTAAGAAGGAGGGCGGGGGTGTATGCCTTATGATTAACGAGTCGTGGTGTGATCATAWTAACATACAGGAACTCAAGTCCTTTTGTTCACCTGACCTAGAATTCCTTACAATCAAATGCCGACCACATTATCTACCAAGAGAATTCTCTTCGATTATAATCACAGCCGTGTATATCCCCCCAAGCAGACACCTCGACGGCGCTGAAAGAACTTCATTGGACTCAATGTAAACTGGAAACCACATCCTGAGGCTGCATTTATTGTAGCTGGTAATTTTAACAAAGCTAGTCTGAAAACGAGGCTCCCTAAATTTTATCAGCATATCGAATGTGCAACCCGGGCTGGCAGCATTCTGGATCATTGCTACTCTAACTTCCTCGACGCATACAAACCCCTCCCTCGCCCTCCTTTCCGAAAATCTGACCACGACTCCATTTTGTTGCTCCCAGTCTATAGACAGAAACTAAAACAGGAAACGCTCAGGTCTGGTCAACGCTGGTCCAACCAATCTGAATCCACGCTTCAAGATTGCTTCGATCACGTGGTCTGGGACCACGTGGTCTGTTCCGGATAGCCTCAGACAACAACATTGATGTATACGCTGATTCGGTGAGTGAGTTTATTAGCAAGTGCATCAGTGATGTTGTACCCGCGGTGACTATTAAAACCTTCCCCAACCAGAAACTGTGGATTTATGGTAGTATCACAGCAAAACTGAAAGCGTGAACCACTGCTTTTAATCATGGCAAGGCGGCCGAAAACATGACCGAATACAAACAGTGTAGCTATTTCATCCGCAAGGCAATCAAACAAGCTAAGCGTCAGTATAGAGACAAAGTAGAGTCGAAATTCAACGGCTCAGACACGGGACGTATGTGGCAGGGTCTACAGTCAATCACGGATTACAAAAAGAAAACCATCCATGTCGCGGACATCGAAGTCTTGCTCCCAGACAAATTAAACAACTTCTTTGCTCGCTTTGAGGACAATACAGTGCCACTGACATGGCCCACTACCAAAACCTGCGGGCTCTCCTTCACCGCAGCCATCGTGAGTAAAACATTTAAACGTGTTAACCCTCGCAAGGCTGCCGGCCCAGATGGCATCCCTAGCCGCGTCCTCAGAGCACGCACAGACCAGCTGGGCGGTATGTTTACGGACATATTCAATCAATCTCTATCCCAGTCTATTGTTCCCACATGCTTCAAGAGGGCCACCATTGTTCCTGTTCCCAAGAAAGCTAAGGTAACTGAGCTAAATGACTATCGCCCCATAGCACTCACTTCCGTCATCATGAAGTGCTTTGAGAGACAATTGTGAAAAACTGAGTTWAAATTTGGTATGAGTTTAAATTTGGCTAAGGTGTATGTAAACTTCCGACTTCAACTGTATGTGCATGAGCTCTAATATGCGTATGATAATTTTTATGAATCACCCTAGAAAGCTCTGTCCATTTCGTTGTTAGGCTTTGAAACAACYTCGACAACAACCATGTTTTCCACTCAGTTTCAACCTGTTGTTGAACTTCTTTCTTTATATTGATCAATCACAGTGAGGTGATWRACAGTGAGGTCAGCGACCTGACTACCAGCACGTGTCCAGATTGCATAATTTTACTGTGGTCATGACTACCYGTGTGGCGGTAATACGGTCACTGCAACAGCCCTACCAGTGAGTCACTTTTTTACATGGTTGGTGTTTAAATAGCAGGCTGTCTTTGGGCCTGTGAGTGCTCCTCACACAGACACTGATGCATACCCTGACCCTTTAATAGAATACACAGCACGTTGGTTGATAATGTGTTAGCCACAAATTGGATGTCAATCTGAAATGTGATATGCAATACATAATGACATACATTTTGTGATGACTATCTATTGACGTGACCATGAACTCGTGTAATGATGATGTCCTATTTCTCCTATTGTGTTGATGATGGTTATCGGAAATGAACATTTGATTCTCTCCTTTTGTTTCTCCGTAGCATCCGACGCCAAAGAGCAGCGGTTCTGGATGAACCAACTCCAAGCATGTGCCAGACGCCACTCCGACAGCAGTGCCAAGGTGTTTACAACGCGTACACACACACACACACACACACACACACACACACACACACACACACACATACACACTGCAGTCACAACTAAGCTCCTGGCATATGTCCCTAAGGAAGAGCCGTGCAGTGACAGGGAAGCCTTGACTTCCCCTTAGAGATGAATATACCACTGAGTTTACAAATCGCATCGCAGGCATTTCCCTCTTCTGTAAGCACAGTTCAGATTTCTATAATTACTTGGGTTCAGGCACTTTGGAGGAAATGAAATTMCTGTTAATATGGCTTTGGACAAAGGGCTTGAATGGACAACTATGGTATTAGTGTAGGGGTCAGGAGTGGGAGAAAGGCTGTAGTTTGAGAAAGCAGCTTTGTGGTTGTGAGATTTTGTTTCAAACCACTGTGTTGTTGTTGGGTGCATTGTTGGCACACAGCAAATGCTCTTTTCTATAGRGGTTGGATTTTGGAAATATTTCGCTTTCCTGCAGCCTCAATGCACACAGCAGGCAAAAAAATAGATATCATTCATATACAGTGCATTRGGAAGGTATTCAGACACCTTTTCKCACATTTTGTTACTTTACAGCCTTATTCTAAAATAGAATAAGCCTTATTTTTTGTCAATTTTARTCATCAATCATGACGCAGCAAAATCWGTTTTTTAGAAATATTMGCAAATGTATTAAAAATTAAAGACTGAAATAACTTATTCACATAAATATTCAGACCTTTTGCTATGAGACTCAAAATTGAGCTCCGGTGCATCCTGTTTCCATTGATCATCCTTGAGATATTTCTACAACTTGATTGTAGTCCACCTGTGGTAAATTAAATTGATTGGACATAATTTAGAAAGGCGCACACACCTGTCTATATAAGGTCCCACASCTGACAGTGCATGTCAGAGCAAAAACCAAGCCATGAGGTCGAAGGAATTGTCCGGGGAGCTCCGAGACAGGATTGTGTCGAGGGAACGATCTAGGGAAGGGTACCAAAAAATGTGCAGCATTGAAAGTCCCCAAGAAACTGTGTCCCCAAGAACACAGTTTGGAACCACCAAGATTCTTCCTAGAGCTGGCCACTCGGCCAAACTGAGCAATCGGGGGAAAAGGGCTTTGGTCAGGGAGGTGACCAAGAACCCTAGTCACTCTGACAGAGCTCCAAAGTTACTCTGTGGAGATGGGAGAACCTTCCAGAAGGACAACCATATCTGCACCACTCCACCAATCAGGCCTTTATGGTAGAGTGGCCAGACGGGAGCCACTGACAGCCCGCTTGGAGTTTGCCAAAAGGCACCTAAAGGACTGTCAGGCCCATGAATGCCACGTGTTAAGTCTGGAGGAAACCTGGCACCATGACTACAGTGAAGCATGGTGGTGGAAGCATCATGCTGTGGGGATGATTTTCAGCGGCAAGTATTGGAAGACCAGTCAGGATCAAGGAAAAGATGAACGGAGCAAAGTACAGAGATCCTTGATGAAAACCTGCTCCAAAGCACTCAGACTGAGGCCAAGGTTCTCCTTCCAACAGGACAACGACCCTKAGCACACAGCCAAYACAACACAGGAGTGGCTTCGGGACAAGTCTCTGAATGTTCTTGAGTGGCCCAGCCAGAGCCCGGACTTGAACCCGATCAAACATCTCTGGAGAGACCTGAAAATAGCTGTGCAGTGACGCTCCCCATCCAACTTGACAGAGCTTGAGAGGATCTGCAGAGAAGAATMGGAGAAAAGCCCCAAATACAGGTGTGCCAATCTAGTAGTGTCATACCCAAGAAGACTCAAAGTTGTAATCGCTGCCAAAGGWGCTTCAACAAAGTAGTGAGTAAAGGGTCTGAATATTTACGTAAATGTGATATTTCCATTAAAAAATATATATAAATACAGTACCAGTCCAAAGTTTGGACACACRTACTCATTCAAGGGTTTTTCTTTATTTTTTACTATTTTCTATATTGTATGATAATAGATAAGACCTCAAAACTATGAAATAACACATATGGAATCATGTAGTAACCAAATAAGTGTGAAACACATTTTTCAAAGTAGCTACCCTTTGCCTTGATGACAGCTTTGCACATTCTTGGCATTCTCTCAACCATCTTCATGAAGTAGTCACCTGGAATGCATTTCAATTAACAGGTGTGCCTTTGTGGAATTTCTTTCCTTCTTAATGCATTTGAGCCAACACCTCCAGGCTGTGTAAGGGCTATTTGACCAAGAACGAGAGTGATGGAGTGCTGCATCCGATGACTTGGTCTCCACAATCACCCGACCTCGACCCAATTGAGATGGTTTGGGATGAGTTCTACTGCAGAGTGAAGGAAAAGCAGCCAACAAGTGCTCAGCATATGTGGGAACTCCTTCAAGAATGTTGGAAAAGCATTCCAGGTGAAGCTGGTTGAGAGAAGGTCAAGTGTGCAAAACTGTCATCAAGGCAAAGGGTGGCTACTTTGAAGAATATAAAATATAACGTTTTTATTTGTTTAACACTTTTTTTTGTTTACTACATGATTCCATGTGTTATTTCATAGTTTGGAGGTCTTCACTATTATTCTACAATGTATAAAATAGTACAAATTAAGAAAAAACCCTTGAATGAGTAGGTGTGTCCAAACTTTTGACTGGTAATGTATACATTTGAAAACATTTATTAAAAAGCAGTTTTTGCTTTGTAATTATGGGGTATTGTGTGTAGATTGATGAGGGGATTTTTAATTTTTTAAATACATTTTAAAGTAAGGCTGTAAGTCAAGTAGTCTGAATACCTTCCGAATGCAGGGTATTCAGTACCCTTGACTTACTACACGTTTTGTCGTGTTACAACCTGATTTCAAAATTGATTAATTTAGATTGTTTTGTCTCATCCATCTACACGCAATACCCCATAATGACAKATTTTTGCAAATTTGTGAAAATTAAATACAGAAATATCTCATTTACATAAGTATTCACACCCCTGAGTCAGTACATGTTAGAATCACCTTAGTAGCAGTTACAGCTGTGAGTCGTTTTGGGTAAGTTCTGTCAAGTTGGTTGATGATCATTGCTATTTTCAAGTCGTGCCATAGATATTCAAGGCATTTTAAGTCTAAACTGTAACTAGGCCACTCAGGAACATTTCAGTGTTCCCTTGGTAAGCTACTTCAGTGTCTATTTGGCCTTGCGTTTTAGGTTATTGTCCTGCTGAAAGGCGAGTTTCCCAGTGTCTGTTGGAAAGCGGACTGTGCTAAGCTCTATTCTGTGCCCAGCTCTATTCCATTTATTTGTATCCTAAAAAACTTCTTAGTTCTTGCCAATGAAAAGAATACTGTGTAAATGGTTTACAGAGTTGATGTTTACAGTTAATTCATTAATCTGTATCTACAACTATTTTTCATTTACAGTTATTGACAAGAGTCATTTAATTAGAATTCYTGTGATGGAGATTGAGTGAACTATGTGCATATTTCTGTTCTATTGGTTAGTATTGGATTACGCTATTGACCATTTGGAGGCTGGTGACTTGAACAATTGAGGAGGATGGGAGTCCCACGGTATAGGTACGGAACGCACGGTGACGACAAAGTGATTCGTGCTCACATGTCAAAGCTGCAGAATCTCACTCCTGTAAGGAAATCCTCTCACATGCATTAAGGCAGCTATATGATGAATGTGAAATTCAGATTAGGAGCTTGGAATCACTGGGTGTAGTGTCAGAATCCTATTGAAGCCTACTATGCCCAATCTTAGGAGGACATAGCTCTTAACTATAGTCGTCAGAGGGGAGTAGATGATTGTCCGTTTCCTACAGAAAGAGGTTCAGACCAGGGAGATGACCAAGAACATGCAACCAACAGAAAGAGAGCAAACCATGGAACAAGTCATGCTTCTCCAATGAAATGAAAACAAAATGATCCAGCATGCCATCTGCTGCTGCACTGCATACAGCCAGGCAGTAGGAACAAAACMGTCTATTCTGTGACAGTGCAGACCACTAATCAGAAAACTGCCCTGACCACAATATTGCTTCACGCAAAGAGAAAAAGAGAGACTAAAGAAAATTGGAAGATGCTTTGTATGTTTAGGACAGAAACACACAGCATATTTAGGACAGAAACACACAGCATATTTAGGACAGAAACACACAGCATATTTCTGCAAAGTCAAAAACGTGTCATGTGCATCACATTGCTGTGTGTACCAGTAAGAGGGAGGTGCAACCCCCTATTGTTTCTGCAGAAGCTGTTGTTTCCTCAGTTATTCCCCATTCAGTGAAGATGAAACCAGATGGACAGWACACTGTGTTGCTACAAAAAGGCAAAGGCATGGGTAAAAGGCCCATTGGGCAGGAAGATGGCTCYTTGTTTATTAGATGGAGGCAGTCAGAGAAGCTTCATACATGAAAACCTTGTGAAGAGGTACTRGCTCTTCCCAACTTCTGCTCCAGCAACGTCCTAACACAACACATAGAAGAGAATGTCTGGGACAAACAGCAGAGAATAGAGATAGAGGCAATTGAAACCCCACAAGTGTGCACAGCTGTGATTAAGGTTCCTGGTGAGCATATTCAACATGAGCTCAATAGAAAGGGACTGCAGCTCGCAGACTTTCCAGGAGATGACAATGATCCTAAACTCTGTCCTGATAGGAGCAGACTACTACTGTCAAATAGTATCAGGRCGAGTGGAGCGACTGACYGAGACGCTGGTTGCTTTAGAGAGCACCTTTGGATGGTCGGTGCAGGGACCCGTGTCCATGTCAAGTGTCGCCGAGGCAATATGCATAAGGCTGTCCATCCCTCAATGACTGTCTACTCACAGGACCGAACCTGAATCCGAATCTGCTCGGCGTTCAGATAATTTCAGACTACATGAYATCGCATTCATGGCAGACATGAAGAAGGCTTTCCTGCAGATATCCKTAGCAGAGAGAGACGGACGTTGTGAGATTCCTATGGCTCACAGGCCCACCAAGGGGAGAAAATGAAGAGGAGCTGCGTGTGCTGAGGATGAACAGAGTGGTATTCGGAGCTTCGCCAAGTCCACTCTTGCTCGCAGCTACATTCAGGATGCACCTGAAACAATATGAAACAGAACAACCAGAAGTCACTCTATGTAGATYACTTCATTGCAAGTTCACACGATGTTTGAAGAGGRTTACTTTGTGACAACTGCAAAACGAATGGTGTCGACTGCAGGCACAGACCTCTGCAAGMGGATGACTAACTCTCCTGAACTGAAAACAWAATGGGAGGGGAGTARGACAACTTACCACCCGTTGATGCTAGAAACACAAGGAGTAGTGCTCAAAGCTTTAGGTTTAGTGTGGAGACCGGGACCAGATGAAGTATTCTGCACGCATCTTCAAACCTCTTGGCTTCCTGATCCCCTTCACCATCAGGGTCAAGTAAATGCTCCAGGAAATGTGGGAGAGAGGACTCAGCTGGGATGAGAATGGCAACCGTAGTGTTCAGAACTAGCCACACACTGAAACTACACGTGTTCTGTGACGCAAATGAAAGGGCTTACAGTGCTGTAGCTTACATGCAAGGTGAATCACAAGACAGAGAAACAATGACAAGTCTAGTCACATCAAAGTCCAGGGTAGCCCCACTCAAGAAAATGACACTGCCACGCCTGGAGCTCATGGGAGCTGTGATTGGAGCGAGAATAGCAAAAAAAACTCATGACCACACTGAAAATGGAACAAAACCAGATCAAAATGTGGACAGACTCTATGATTGTGCTGCATTGGATTTGCAGCTCAGTAATGTAAACAGTTTGTCGCAAACAGAGTGACACAGATCCAGTTCTTGACCAATCCAGAGTCATGGTCACATATGGAAGGGAAAATAAATCCAGCCGACATCCCTACAAGAGGACAAACTGTTCAAAACTTGACACAGAGCCAGCTATGGTGGAACGGACCAAGCATTCTGGCATCACCCAGTCAGTCGGAGGAGATTGACGACAAGGATCCAGAAGAGGTGGATACAGAACTCAAGTCCAGTGACCTGGTGACTGTACAGCTCACATCAAACAGCACAGACAGCACTGAACCCGTGTTGGAGCTTGAAAGGTACAGCAAACTGAAGAGTGTTGTGACCGCCTGGATAAAGAGATTCKTAGCCAATGCTCATACAAACATGAAGATGCAAGGTGAACTYACTGCTGACGAACTGTTCAAGGCAGAAAACTCAGCACCCAAAGCTCAACAAGGAGAAAAAGGCACGCAGATGGAAGTACAGGCAGAGARTTGTGACCAGCTTCTGGAACAGCTGGCGAAGAGACTACCTACTGGATCTGTAGTCAGCACACCGCTGTATGTAACACACCACAGCCCACCCAACTGAAAGTGAGTGACGTTGCAGTCATCGGAGAAGATAACACACCTAGACAAACCTGGAAACTASGGAAGTTTGAGGAACTGTTTRCAGGCCAAGATGGCCTAMTTAAGTCATGTTCAGTTCGAACTGCCTCAGGGACTTTGAGGAGACCTATTCAGTTGATATACTGCTTAGAGATTTAGATGAACACAGTTGTTCATCGGGCGGAGGATGTTGTAACTTAAATGGGTGACAGAGTTAATGTATACAGTTCATTCATTGAGCTGTATCTAAAGATATATTTCTTTTACAGTTATTTACATATGTACAAGAGTAATTGTATTAGAATTCATGTGATGGATATTGAGAGAACTATGTACATATTTCTGATGTATTAGATTACGCTATTGACCGCAAGTACCAGAATGCGTTGCGACAGGAAGTTTTAAAAAAGCGATAGCGTCAGTTATGTACAAGTAAATCAGTATTATTACTAAAAGAAGCTTTCATCTCACAACCGACGTCCTGAGTCATTACTTTGAAGATAGTTATTCTATATACCCATAACATGATGCAGCCACCACCATGCTTGAAAATATGAAGAGTGGTACTCAGTGATGTGTTGTTGGATTTGCGCCAAACATAACATAACGTTTTGTATTCAGGACAAAAAGTTAATTTATTTGCCACATTTCTTGCATTTTTACTTTAGTGCCTTAATGCAACCTGGATGCATTTTTTTATTTATTTTTTTATTCTGTACAGGCTTCCTTCTTTTCACTCTGTCATTTAGGTTAGTATTGTGGAGTAACTACAATMTTGTTGATCCATCCTCAGTTTTCTCCTATCACAGCCATTAAACTCTGTTTTTAAACTCACCATTGGCCTCATGGTGAAATCCCTGAGCGGTTTCCTTCCTCTCCGGCAACTCGGTTAGGAAGGATGCATGTATCTTTGTAGTGACTGGGTGTATTGATACACCATCCAAAGTGTTATTAATAACTTTACAATGCTCAAAGGGATATTCAATGTCAGCTTTTACATTTTTTCCCCATTTACTAATAAGATGCCCTTCTTTTCAAGGCATTGGAAAACTTCCCTGGTCTTTGTGGTTAAATCTGTGTTTGAAATTCACTCCTCAACTGTGGGATGTTACAGATTGTGCATTATATGTGGGGTACAGAGAGGTAGTCATTCAAAAATCATGTATATTATTGCAAATTCCCAATCTGGCCCTCAAACCATCATGGTCACCTAATAATCCCCAGTTTACAATTGGCTCATTCATCCCCCTCCTCTCCCCTGTAACTATTCCCCAGGTCGTTGCTGCAAATGAGAACGTGTTCTCAGTCAACTTACCTGGTAAAATAACGGTAAAATAAAAAAATAAAAAATAAATACAGAGCCCATGCAATGTATTGAGTTTTTAAGCCACTTTTCACTCCTAAACTTATTTAGGCTTGCCATAACAAAGGGGTTGAATACTTACTGACTCAAGATGTTTCAGCTTTCATTTTTTATTAATTTTGTAAACATTTCTAAAAACATAATTCCACTTTGACATTATGGGGTATTGTGTGACACAACATCTCAATTTAATCCATTTTAAATTCAGGCTGTAACACAACAAAATGTGAACAAAGTAAAGGGGGGTGAATACTTTCTGAAGACAGTGCTTTCGTACCATCACCTCGCAGATTGCTCCTCTCCATTAGATCCCATCTGATCTTGGCACCTCGTACACCTCGTACACCTGCTCCTCCCACCGCTACCCCTCTAACTCTCCTGCTATCTCCTCCCACAGGGCTCTGCAGCTGCTACAGTTGGCCTTATGTGAGACCGCTGTTCCCTTTTGAATACAGTATCATCCCTGATTCTCTGCCTGTTTGAGTGTGAGAGCGAAGTTGGGTACGTGCCACCTGGCAATAGCTTTGAAGGGGGGGACCCTTCCAAACCTATAAACCCTTTTTGATTTCAAAAGCTTTTGTGTGGGGAAAGTCTGTGAAAGTCATATTCACACCGAGGTCGTGGTGATTCAGGACTGCCACCTGAGTGTTTTAGTCCTTTTTATTCTACTACAACATATTGTGTTGTTTTTGTAAGAAAATGTTTCAGCAAATGGCTTATTCTTCAGCATACTGTATAGTGCTGTTTTTTTTTTCTTCTTTTCCTTCGCTCGCTCTCCCCCCCGCACCATCTCCCCATGTCCTCAGACTGATTGTGTGAGTGCACCGCAGCAGTCTACATTCAATGCTCTCTCTGTCTGTCTGCATCTTCTCTGTCTCTCCCATGATGCATCGCCCTCATTTCCTCCACCCATGCCTCGTGGCACTGTAACTCATAAATATTGTTCCTGTTTCCTATCAAAAAGAAAGACACCGGACAGACACATTTTCTGATGTAAATGAGTTTATGTTCAGCCAGTGCCAATGTAGACGTGATTTGAGGAGTGTATATCATTTGCTGAAGTATGGCTGGTTATGGACTCACATAGGGCCCTGCAGCTGCTACAGTAGGCCTTATGAGTCAGCTATTCCCTTTTTTGAATACATTATCATCCCTGATTCTCTGCTTGAGTGTAAGAGGTAACCTGGGTACGTGCCACCTGGCAATAGCTTTTAAATGGGGAAACCTTTTTGATTTCAAAAGCTTTTGTGTGGGGAAAGTCATATTCACATCGAGGTCATAGTGATTCAGGATTGCCACCTGAGTGTTTCGTTTTTTAAATTCTACTCCAGCATGTTGTGTTGTCTTTGTTGGAAAATGTTTCAGCAAGTAGCCTATTCTTCAATGCTGTTTTTCTGTCCCTTTCCTCCCCCCCCCCCCACCATCTCTCCATGTCCTCAGACTGA
The DNA here is from genome assembly GCF_002910315.2 of Salvelinus sp. IW2-2015. Classification (NCBI taxonomy): domain Eukaryota; kingdom Metazoa; phylum Chordata; class Actinopteri; order Salmoniformes; family Salmonidae; genus Salvelinus; species Salvelinus sp. IW2-2015. Next base: position 3,230,290 of record NC_036870.1, on the reverse strand, counting down.
TTGTGTGAGTGCACCGCAGCAGTCTACAATCAATGCGCTCTCTGTCTGTCTGCATCTCCTCTCTCTCTCTCTCCCATGATGCATCACCCCCGTTTCCTCCACCCATGCCTCGTGGCACAGGAACTCGCAGAAATATTCGTCCCGTTTCCATGTCAAAAAGACAATCAGAATGACCTGTTTTCCTTATGTAAATGAGTTTTGTTTTCAGCCAGTGCCAATGTTGACTTGATTTGGGGAATGTTTTGAATTTGCAGAAGTATGGCTGGTTATGGACTTCTGCTCTCTTGGTATGTTAGATAAGAGGATAGCAGACCGTGCATTCACCATCTCTGGAGGTCCAGTTCAGCCCTGTTGGGGTACATTGCTTCTCCATTTGACAGTGGAGCCAGTGGAGTGTCAGCCTCATTATGGAGCCATCCTCTGGCTCTCTGCTGTGGGCCTTGACAGCCTGGTTTTGGAAGTCACTAGGTTGTGGAGGAAACAGTTGAGATTCAGAACCTACTGTATAGTAGTGAGCCGACTAGTTAATTTGAACKGCGGAAGGAAGAAACGTAATCCGTTTTGCATCTGGGTCATGTTCAGTAGGGCACATAGATTTGTAATGGAAAACATAAATAACTTTTCTTATTGGACAAGTTCAGGTAGTGTCTTTCCATTTCCCAACCTACTGAACAGGACCATGTACTGAGTTCTCTGTTATTTTGTGTTTGGCCTTAGGTGTGGAAGTTGAAGGGGTCGGATGAGCATCTGAGTGTGGAGAGAACGACGGGAGGCAGCCAGGAGGGGCTGGTGAGTCCCGATGCACCCATCCACACCTCAGCTACTGACTCTGTACAAACAATTGGCCCAGCACAAACACCTGCCTACTTTCAGTTCTCTATATACTGTAGGCATACATACACTTATACGGTTCTCCATGTCGTTATCTCTAGTTGTGTCCTGGTTCTGACTTTCTGCACTCATCCATATATTTAAAAGTAAAGAAAACGCCTTTAGATTATTGGATACCAGCTTGAAAAATGTAATTGCAAACTCTCAAACCACATTCGCTTTTTCAAAAAGTGCTGCACAGTTGAATAGACAGAYAAGTCCAATTATACTCCCTAACTTGGATCAGCAAGGGAAAGGCTCCCAAAAGAAGAGGGGGAAGAGGAAGATGAGGATTTTTTTTCTTGTCAAAAGCAGTTTTTGGGGGTGGATTCCTGTACCGTGACAGAGGGCACAAGTTGTCATTACCATGCAACCGTCGTAGTCTAATCGTGTCTAAGCTTCCCATTCTACTTCAGAGATCAGTATTGCATCTCCTCCGAAGGCTAAGATGTATTCCTGGCTTAGCATACACAATCTACAATGACTCCATGTTAGCCTGAGCKCTGAAATACATTTGGGGAATGAGGGCATTTCTGTTCTACAGTATTTTATCTCCAATGCTGGGTGTACAACTGATAAGTAAACACCGCTTTCCTCAGGTTAGCTGCTTATTTATTCTTTCGGTGGAGATTTAACACTTTGTATTAACAAAGCTGTCAAGCATTTCATACTAGGGCTATTATGGTGACTGTATTGCCACCACAGCACACCAGTAGGCACGAGCCATGAACACAGTCAAATTCCACGTGACCGTTTAGTCACGGTAACTAGACTTCTCCAAGCTCTGATGCTGCTGATGATCAATAGTAGCCTACCAAACTTGCTAACGTCGTGGAAATATTGGTTCAATAATATCTCTCAGATATCGGAGCCTGTGAATTCAAATAGACTTTATTACAAAGTAACAAGCCGAGTTGGTCCATTGAGCAACTGCCGGTCTCAGTCTAGTCTCAGTCCACTCCTTTTATACAGTTTCATGCTTATTCAAGTTTCATAGTCCCTCCACTTTAAGCTAATAACCATATCCCCTTGGCTTTACTCCACSATTGTTTCCAAATCTAAGTTCTTTCCTCTAGGCGGGGTTTCACCTCCCCTCTAGTTCCTTGGATCGATTATATTGGTGGCGCGCCTATACATTATTTCCAGGAAATAATAAGTACAGATTACTATAGGCAATTATAAGATTGCTACATGTCATTATCGTATTATAATATTACTACAGGCCATTATAGGATTAAGTACAGATAACTATAGGCCATTATAGAATTATACCAATAAATACACTTAATCGCAGGAATACACATTGTGTCTTTGCTTACTCCTTTTAGAGCTGTTCAGCATTTTAACAAGAAATACATTCTCTTAACAGAAAACACCCATACATTCCCCCCTTTGGGACTTACGTCCCAACCCTTAAATTTGATCCAGTACAAGTGAGAAGGAGAAGCACCTTCTGTATGTATTGCTGTGGAGGCAATCTGCCTCCCTTTCTCCTTATCGACCGTTGCTCCTCTTCCTCACCCATACTGGGGAATCGGGAGCAAACATCTCCTTTCACATATAGCTAGAAAGAAGTACTATATCCATCCTCCAGCCAATTGTACTTTAACATACCGTGTATACGCATGTGCATGCATTGCTTTGTCTTACCCGAGGTTTTCTCAGTTATGTAGAATACAACAAAAACAACAAACTCAACCTCATAAACCCTTATAACATCGTTCTCAATATGACACCTAAACATGTGGCCCTCCCTCACGGACACCTCTCCAACAACCATMTTAGCATAAGCGTTAAACCTGTCGGAGGATTAAGGGCATGGTCCCGGAAAAGCCCTATGTTACATACACGTTTCGACAAAACATATTCTCAGAAGGTCTAACATCATTTATAGTATCATTCAACAATTGATATACTGAATATATGTATATTCACTAAACACACTATTCATCACAATACAATGGGCAATCACCCCTTTGACACATTGCACAATCCAACGGTTCAATATGATGATAATGTCCATCTCTTTCTTTCCATCCCATTGGGCACCACTTACAATACCCTCTTTTAGGGCACTGTTGGTGCCAATGTGCTCCTACATTCGGTTGAAACCTGTGATCAGGATTAGGATCCTCATTATCCTCGACATAGTCCGGAGCTGGATACATGTCAGGAAGTTCACCATCTATTTCAATCTCTAACAATTGTTGTTGTTGATAGACGCGACAAGCCCATCCTCCCACTGGAGCTACTCCCCATTGGCTTTCAGGATTTCCAAATGGACAGTCCAAAGGTCCTCCTTTAGCATTACACGGTTTCCCCTTTTCGTTGGTGTATTGTCCTGGAGCTCCAGGGACAGGGTACACCTCCACGGGTGGGTTGATAATGACCGTCGTTGGATCAGGAGAGATTTCCGTAAAGGTAAAACACAACAGAATACCACTCCCATCACCACTAGTGCGACACCTATTTTACGCACGCCTCTGAGAAGAGGGAACGCAACACCCTGCTGCAACTAACTCCCCGTGAAGCAAAGAGGTATGGACTGTAGGCGTGAGTAAGGACGACAAAGGCAGAATTTACAACGTTTACTAGGATTTATTTCCTAAACAGCGGTAATATGGGGAAAAGGGCTGGACGGAACCAAAGCAAAGAAAGTAAAATTGCAAAGCTCCCCCTCTCCTATCTACCACTTAACTTACCTCTTAACACCAACCTGGTGCCCTATACCAAATACAGGGGTGGTCGCCCAGGTCTTACCTAGTGTGCCTAGACAATGAATATTACTACGGGTATATGATGCCCGCGAGCCCTTTGGCTAAGCACTCCCTGAAGTGCCTTCCCCTTCCCCCCTGGGAAACAAATTGAAACAGGAATAATTATTAACAATTCACAAACACTCAGAAAACACAGGACATCAATGAGGCTTCTGTGCTGACTGAGCAACAAACTCCACAAGAATATACCAACCACTCCCAGAACAACGAACACAGTAAATTACTCCAAAGCCATCAGCCTCCTCTCTCAGCAAATATCTCTCTTTCAATCAAATCTCTGCCATTTTCCTCAGCCTTCAATGATCTCAACCCTGCTTATCCTCTTAATGATCTCTCCAAAATATTCCAAAACTCTCTCTCTAATCTCTTCTCATGATCTCTTCCAAAATATTCAATCTCCCTCTAATCTTTCTCATCATCTCTCCAAAATATTCAATCTCTGCCTACAATGATTCTCTCTAATCACTAATCCTTTCTCTTCTGAACAGAAACCTGGCTTTTATATCTTCAGGTGGCCAATTTTAATTAGAGTCAGCTGCTTTCTTGACGAGGGGGCGGGGTCAGCTCCAATCATCAATTAGCCATTGAGTCGACCAATTAGCTGGTTTGGGGAGAACTCATGAGCTGTTTCCTGAAACACAAACTCAAGCTACAAACCAGAACACAGAAACTGGGGAACGTAACACCTAATTGATTGCCATTTTTTGCAAACATTGCTCCCCATTTTCCCAGGGGAGGCAATGGCAATCATCGCCAAACATAACACAAACGTCCCCTTTTTCTGCTAAGAGCCAATTCAAGGACTGCCTGTTCTGCCATGTCGTTCTGCTTGTGGCCTGTACGACTTCTCCCAAAGCTGTCAATGCAGAGTCTGTATAATTAATGAATKTTTGTTGGTTATAGTAAATAGAATTCATCCATTCTGGATTTTTGTTTGGTGTTATCCAGAGAAATAATGATTCAAATCCTTAACCTCATTTGTATTCCTTGGGGATTCCTCTAGGTCGGCCTATTGCTTCTAAATAGACCTTGGGGTCAGACTTATATTCTCTCCTTCTATGTTTGGTAGTTTGTTGCTTAGTATCYCTAGGGTTCCATTCAGTGACCGTTATCTGTTGAATCAACCTAACCTTGCACAAAGGCCTGTCCATCCTTTTGGTAWTGTTGCCCTTCATATGTTCCCTCCACATATCCAGAAGAAATCTGCCACTACCACAGTCTGTTCTTCATATGGTGCAATTAATGGTAGTGTTAGATTTTTGACAACTATCGTGAGTAATTACTTTTCCCACCCAACTCCCGGCTGCTTGATACGTAGGTCTCACGTAGGTCTCATGGGCCCTCACATGTGCCCTCACATGTGCCTCTAAACTTKCCCATCTCATGCTGTCRTTCTGTGCTGTTAAGACATTCATATGGTTGTTTATAATCTATTTGATGCTTATATGGGGGTCTCTAACTTCTGTGCTTCCACCCGTACATCCAATTCTTGACACCATTTTCCCCAGTCTGTTTGGTTGTAGTATCTTCGATAGTGTGGATTACCCAAATATGACAAACATTCAGCTGGACAATAAGGCCTTCTTGATCTTCTCAAATAGCAAACGTTTTGATTCAAGTCAGCACAGTCCCTATAATCATAAGGATTAGGTACAACCACTAATTCTTTCAGTGGCAAAGGTGCACACAATAAGACATTTGTCTGTCTTAATTTAGACGCTCTATATTGAGCCCATTCATACCAGTCGTTTTCTTCTGCTTCCCTCCATAGTCGTTATTTTACCAGATCCCCGTTAGGGGGACCATGAGAGAGCAGAGAAGTCGATGACGGGGAACTCAACCTCCTCGCTACTTCTTGTTGTTTCTCTGTCTCCTTGGTCAGTGCCKCTGTCTGGGGTATCTACCAGAGTAGATATGCCATCAGGAGAAACGTGCATGTCACTCCTCCCCATCCCTTGACTCTCTGGATCTTCAGGAGAGAGTGTCTGTTGGCTTGTGGGAGTTGCGCCTTGGTCCTCTTCTCCTTCTGTTTCCTCCAGGCTCCTGCTCCGGTGTATCAGCATCCTCTGCTTCCTCATGGCTTGATGGTCGCTCACCGATCCCTTCCGGAACTCTGGTGCAGTAGTTTAGATGCTACACGTAGTGCTTTTCCTTACCTGGATGGCTGTTGGTGTCGCTAGGACCACCTTGTTTATTTTTTTAATTTTATTTTTATTTTACCTTTATTTAACTAGGCAAGTCAGTTAAGAACAAATTCTTATTTTCAATGACGGCCTAGGAACAGTGGGTTAACTGCCTGTTCAGGGCAGAACGACAGATTTGTACCTTGTCAGCTCGGGGATTTGAACTTGCAACCTTTCGGTTACTAGTCCCACCGTCTAACCACTAGGCTACCCTGCCGACCCTCTCGCCTTGGCTTGTTTCCACTTCCTCCGGAACACTCGGATGTAGACCTGATCTCCTGTGATCACCGGACCGGGAACATCTGGTCTGGTTCAGGTTCTTTTTCCTGGAGATAAATACCTTCATGGATAGCAGTTAGTTGTCTCACACATGCTTTTTACCTCCATTTCTAATCGCTCTAATGAGGGACCTTTATAGGGCCCTCTTGAGACTGGCACTGGCATGGGTCGACCCGTAAGCATTTCATGCGGGTTAGACTCATTAGATCAAGTGTTCGTGCACCACCCAATTAACTGTTGCGCTAGACACGGTTTGATCCAGTTTAGCCTTGAGGGTTCCATTTATTCTGGTTATTACTTCTCTGGTTAAAAATGTTATCACTGTTCCTGATCCCTAATCTGCTGATGGTACTGCTTCTACCCTCTGCTAAATCGGTCTATTATTAACCAACATGTGTGTTACCGTTTACCTTCTTTATCATATCCACATGTCTATTACTATTGTCGGAATGTGGCCTATGGGTGTGGTTATCCCTTTTCGTACATTGTTTTTCGCATATACTTCGCATCTCATTAGTGCATCATCTACCATTGCCTGTAGATATGGTGACCAGTATCTTGTTTTTTATTTTTGATTATCATTTCTATCCCTTCCTCTATCATTTCCCCCCTTGCGCAATGGTCAAAACCATGCACATCACAGACAGATTATTTCACTTATAAAATTCACTGTATCACAATTCCAGTGGTAGAAGTTTTACATGCACTAAGTTGACTGTGCCTTTAAACAGCTTGGAACATTCCATAAAATTATGTCATGGCTTTGGAAGGCTTCGGATAGGCTAATTTACATAATTTGAGTCAATTGGAGGTGTACCCATGGATGTATTTCAAGGCCTACCTTCAACTCAGTGCCTCTTTGCTTGACATCATGGAAAATCTATAAATAAATCAGCCAAGACCTCAGAAAAAAAATGTTTGACCTCAAGTCTGGTTCATCCTGGGAGCAATTTCCAAAACGCCTGAAGGTACACGTTATCTGTACAAACAATAGTACGCTAGTATAAACAGCCGTCATACCGCTCAGGAGAGACGCATTCTGTCTCCTAGAGATGAAGTACTTTGATGCGAAAAGTGCAAATCAATCCAGAACAACAGCAAAGGACTTGTGAAGATGCTGGAGGAAACAGGTACAAAAGTATCTATATCCACAGTTAAAACGAGTCATATATCGACATAACCTGAATGGCCTCTCAGCAAGGAAGAAGCCATTGCTCCAAAACCGCCAATAAAAAAACGCAGACCTACAGTTTGCAACTGCACATGGGGACAAAGATTGTATTTTTGGAGAAATCTGATGAAACAACAATAGAACTGTTTGGCCATAATGACCATGTTATGTTTGGAGGAAAAAGGGGGAGGCTTGCAAGCCGAAGAACACCATCCCAACCGTGAAGCCACGGGGTGGCAGCATCATGTTGTGGGGGTACTTTGCTGCAGGAGGGACTGGTGCACTTCACAAAATAGATGGCATCATGAGGTAGGAAAATTGTGGATATATTGAAGCAACATCTCAAGCATCAGTCAGGAAGTTAAAGCTTGGTCGCAAATGGGTCTTCCAAATGGCAATGACCCAAGCATACTTCCAAAGTTGTGGCAAATCACAGGTATTGGAGTGGCCATCACAAAGCTCTGACCTCAATCCTATAGAAATTTGTGAGCAGAACTGAAAAAGCGTGTGCGAGCAGGGAGGCCTACAAACCTGACTCAGTTACACCAGCTCTGTCAGGAGGAAATGGCCAAAATTCACCCAACTTGTTGTGCGAAGCTTGTGAAAGGCTACCCAAAATGTTTGACCCAAGTTACACAATTTAAAGGCAATGCTACCAAATACTAATTGAGGGTATGTACACTTCTGACCCACTGGGAATGTGATGAAAGAAATAAAAGCTGAAATAAATCATTKTCACTACTATTATTCTGACATTTCACATTCTTAAATTAAAGTGGTGTTCCTAACTGACCTAAGACAGGGAAATTGTACTAGGATTAAATGTCAGGAATTGTGAAAAACTGAGTTTAAATGTATTTGGCTGAGGTGTATGTAAACTTCCGACTTCAACTGTAWATGTTTACTTTTTTTATTTGTACGTGAAAGCAAACAGATGTCTGCACTCCTCCACAGGGGGCACACTAAAAAATGCTCCACATCAATCAATCACTGTAAGGTACTTGGCATCTGGGGGAACATTGATCAGCAGCGTGTGAGGGTTTGGAACTTCCACAACTTCCTGTGCAATGTCATTTATTGCTCWTAAGCCATGTACCAGTCTCCATTTCTTTCCATCTGCTTTAAGGACTGGCAATAAAGATGTATTATAGCAGCTCTGTGTTTCTATCAATACCCCTGCTTTTATCAGCCCCTCAATTGTCATGCTTATGCCTTCCTCGGCTTCTGGTTTCATATAATATTGGGCTTTCCAGGGGTGTTTAGCATCTGGTTTTAGTTTAATGCACACAGGACTTGCTGATTTTACTAATCCAATGTCTGTGTCATGTTGTGACACCCCTTCTGGTAAGTTTCTTTTCTATTTCCTGCCTCTGCTGGTTATCTGGTATCTTCTCCTAATTCTACTTGTTGGTTAGCTCTAACTTCTGCCTCCTTTGGGRCCCCATTCATTACTGTTGCGGCCAGTATTTTAATAAAGGCTTTGTCAGTGGATAGGCTGTTTTTGTTCCACTTGCTTATTTTTGCTTGTTTCATCACGGGACCTAAATKCTTTACTATAGCGCCCTTATTTACTAGCAATGTAATGTGTGGAACGGAATCAGAAATATTATGCCATTTTTTCCCCACATTCTGAACCATCCCTGTCCATCACATCCATTGCTGCTCCCTGTTTCCTGGGACATAATTGGTACTGATTTTTCCATTTGCATTTATTATCCAAAGTTGTTCTAATAACAGGTCTTGGTAGGGGTCATAGTGCCATTGTGCACTCTGGTTTTGCTCGATCAGCTTCAGGAATCTGAGCCTGGATAAACCTTCCCCACTTCTTTACAGTTTGACCTATTTCTGTCTTCATTTCTCCCGACCAATACATATTTGCTGTTCCTTTTTGTCATTACCATTTGTAGGTTTTAGTCCCGTTACCCCTTCAGCAGAGCACTTCATTTGTATGCCCATTTTGCATAGAGCATCCCTTCCCAGTAGATTCATTGGGGTTTGTTCTGACAATAATATAGGAAGGGTCGCTGATTTATCATCAGCTGTTAAACGGACTGGAGCTGTCACTGGAATTAACTGCGTTTTTGTCCCGAGAATCCTATAGTTTTGGCATATTTACCAGACATGGGGAGATGAGAGGTATAATTTGGACTTACACATGTGTAAGTGGCTCCAGTATCTATCATCATGGATGTGCCTCTGTTCTCTATTTGAACCTGCAGGATAGGGTTCTTGATCAGCTCTCGTGTCACTGGGAACTGGGAACCTCCCCTGTAGGATRCTCTGGGCASCCCTAGTATCCCTGATTTAGGCTCCGCCCATGGGTTCACAGGACCCTGTGGTTGCTTCCGATTTTTGTTGCTAGCCTCCTCCAGTCTGTTTCCAATTATTTTGGTTCCTGTTTCCCTGTTGTTGCCAGGGGTTAATAGGGCACTTTCGTCGAGTGTGTCCTGGGTGTTGGCATCCCCAACAGATCCCAGGTGGTCCAAGCGGGCCCCTGTTTCCTCCTCTCTGATTGTTTTGCGGAAGTCTTTGTTGCCTATTGCCATTATTCCATTGTTGGGGTTGTTGTGCATACACATTCACTACAGGTGGTGTGGGTTGTACTTGGGCCTGCTGGACAGGAGGTGGTTGTAGTARTCCAGGGGAGACTGCAGCCATTGATCTGCTTCAGGCACAGGGGCTGTCACTGGAGCTTGGACTTTCTTTTTTTTCTCCTTTGTTCGTTAGCTCTTCCAGCTGGAGCTGTGTTAGCTTGTTCTGAATGGCTTTTCCTTGTTCCTTGAGTCTTTGTTTATCCTTTCTGTGTTTTTCCACRGCATGGATTACATGGTCACAGAATTCTTTGTGTGACTTTGAAGTCAGTCCCACCACGTCCTCCAGTCTGCTCCTTACTGACTGGGGCATGGCTTCAACCACTGAGTTCCGGGAACAGAGTTGTCATCAGCGGGTCCCCCTCTGGATCCCGTTCTGTTTCCTGCCTCCATCGTTTCAGCTGTCCATGTAGGTATGCAGCTGMGCTTTCTGTGACCCCTATTGCTTCTCCTTTCAGTGACCTTTCAATCCTTGCCGGGTATTCCCTTCTTAGAGCACAGCAAAAGTCTGGACGGTGTGAGTCAAAGTCTATTCCATCTTCCAGTGTAGTCCTTTTTGCCTCGTTCAGGTTACTGGACCTCCCTACATCGTCCATCTCTGCCACTCCCACTACTCTCMCCAGCAGGGCCTTCAGATCCCCCACAGCCAGTAGCTTACCAATGGTTTGCTCTTCAAAAGTCCRTATCCATTTTCCTGCTCCATCATGGAGGTCAGGTAGGCGGGCAACCAACCCTTCCAGGTCCTGCGAGCCCCATGGGACATAATGCCCTTGAGTTCCTTTTATAAAAATTGGACATTGTGCACCATATCTTTCAGGTTCTTTCATCTTCCTCCTACTTGGCAGCCCTCTTTTTTTTCCCTTTCCCTGCCATAGACCATTTCCCCTAAAACTGGCTATACAGTTGAAGTCGGAAGTTCACATACACGTAGGTTGGAGTCAATCAAACTAGTTTTTCAACCACTCCACACATTTCTTGTGAACAAACTATGGTTTTGGCAAGTCGGTTAGGACATCTACTTTGTGCATGACACAAGTAATTTGTCCAACAATTGTTTACAGACAGATTATTTCACTTCAAATTCACTATTACAATTCCAGTGGGTCAGAAGTTTACATAAACTAAGTTGACTGTGCCTTTAAACAGCTTGGAAAATTCCAGAAAATTATGTCACAGCTTTAGAAGCTTCTTATAGGCTAATTTACATAATTTGAGTCAATTGGTGGTGTACCCGTGGATGTATTTCAAGGCCTACCTTCDAACTCAGTGCCTCTTTGCTTGACATCATGGGAAAAATCTAAAGAAATCAGCCAAGACCTCAGTAGAAAAAAAAAATAGACCTCCAGAAGTCTGGTTCATCCTTGGGAGCAATTTCCAAACGCCTGAAGGTACCACGTTCATCTGTACAAACAATTTGTATTTGTTATTTGGCTAAAGTGTATGTAGACTTCCGATCTCAACTGTATCTTCTCCACTCTCTCAATCTCGTTCCTTACACACCTGTTCTTTCCGCTCATTTTCTTTTGCTCTCTCCCTCTTTTCAATTAAGCATTTTTCCAGCCTTCTTATTTCTCCGTCCACTGTCTTGCTTCCATTTCAGCTGTTATGTCCTCGTCCAGTGATTCTTCATCTCTTTTTACCTGCATTTTTGCTAAGGCCTCTCTCAATCCTCCATTGCAATCAAATCTTTCTGGACCTGTTTCTATAACTTGCTCAGTCTTTCCTGCCATTTTTGTTCTTTGTGCACTCAGGTAAAAGAAGAGGGAGTCTTCCTATCCTCTTCCACCTCTATTTCTCCCTTTTATTTCCACCACGGATGAATACAGAGAAAAGAGTCGGCCCGAGGATTGAACCCTGTGGCACCCCCATAGAGACTGCCAGAGGTCCAGACAACAGGCCCTCCGATTTGACACCGTCCAGAGTGTCAAATGACTGCCTCGCCTGGTTCACCAACTACTTATCAGATAGAGTTCAGTGTGTCAAATCGGAGGGCCTGTTGTCCGGACCTCTGGCAGTCTCTATGGGGGTGCCACAGGGTTCAATTCTTGGGCCGACTCTTTTCTCTGTATAGCCTACCTGGCTGGCATGAAAATGAACCATGGGAAAAGCATCATCCATTTGTTATTTAAGTGCATAGATGACATGTATTTTTTTCCCCCTGCCCATGTTCCGAGACAGGTGCATGATAATGGTCCATTCTGAATAAAAACAAATTTCACACATATATTATGTAGTGTACTGTATATGTTGATTTAAAAAAAATACATTCTAAGGCTGCATGATGCAAATCAAATGTTGATTTGAAATTTGTATTTTACACCCCTTTTTCTTCCCGATTTTGATCTTGTCTCATCACTGAAACTCCCCAACTGGCTCGGGACAGGCGACGGTGGTGTCATGCGTCCTCCGAAACATGACCCACCTAACCGCGCTCCTTAACACACACCAGCTTAACCCGGAAACCAGCCGCACCAATGTGTCGGAGGAAACACCGTTCAACTGGTGACCTGGGTCAGCCTGCAGGCACCCGGCCTGCCACAAGGACGCTAGCGCGCGATGAGCCATGTATAGGCCCCCCCCCCCCAGCCAAACGTGCCCCTAACCCAGACGACGCTGGGCCAATTGTGCGCCTATGGAACTCACGGCCAGTTGTGGCACAGCCCGGGAATGAACCCGGGTCTGTAGTAACGCCTCTAGCACCGCTGCGTCACTCGGGCCCATATCCTTTCTATTTTATTCAGCTATGTTTAATTGCATTTTTCATACTCTAAAATAATATAACATAATTCCACGGAATTTTAAGCAAATCTTTTCTGATAAATGAACTAGTGTAGCCCATAGCCAGATCAGGGCCTAACACTGAGTATGCTATTCTGTTCTTCTGAAATAGACAGAATTTTCTTCATATCATGTTTCTTTAGACCTGTCTAAAATAAATAATGGATTTATTGTGATGGTGTAGGCTATATTAAATGGGTTTATCATTTTTTTTAAATGTAGATGTGTTGATGCTAAATATGTTTGTTAATTAACGGCCAATTACCGTGAGATCGGCAGTTATTTGCTTGACGATCACCGGCTGACAACATTTCATGACCACCCCAGCCCTATTTCATACCATTTCTTTCAATGAGTCGGTCACCAGTTACAAAGAGCAACCCTTTTTCTCTGGTGTATTTACAATGACTCTTTGTACTGTAGTTGGTTCATGTAAGGAAGAAAGGCATCTCTTATATAGCCGGAGGCTACGTTTCCTACCACACTGCAGTGGAAGAGAGGATGCTACTGTATTTTAGAATAACTCTCATTGAGGTTTGAAATTCCTCTCATCCCTGCTCTTTGTAGACTTATTTCCCTGCAGGCCCCCCAGCATATCATTGCTTTTGATGCAGGAGTGGTGTGRTCAGGCGGGTATTCGGCATCAGTCTCTTTTTCAGGTGCCTCTTAACAGGCCCAGCAGAGCCCCACTACAGATAAATTACAGTAGATTATTTCTGTCTTTAATACCGTCTCCTGACCTATGTGGCGCCCACRGCCCACGTTCTATTATGGAGGGCCAAGTCGACCCACGCAGTAAGGGCACACCTGTGAGGGGCAGACCTGCCAGTTTGGGAGGGGGGGAAGGGAGCTTGGTGAAACACTGCTGAGGTTGCAGTACGTGGAGAGTGACTGCATTATGTATACAGTATATGTAGATTTATTCACTCAATTGTTTCCTAATAGGGAAATGCATTAAGCAAGGGGGATAAGTCTTTAACCGTCCCAATTTGGAGACCTAATAGAATGCAGAAATTGGAGAGTTTCATTAGTACACAGTTTTTTGTACCTTTTTATGAGAAAAGTCATGTTTTTCTTTCTGTATCGACAGAAAAGTAGTTTCTGTATCCACAGAAAAGTAGAACAAGTACCGTAGTTCACAAGCTTGAATAATCTTTGCTGTATTCATAAGTTAGCCTAGCTAGCAGATTGTAATSGGCTAATGTGATGGTCCATTAGCCGTTACATGAAGGGTACTGTTTGGTGTAGCACAGAGAATCTTTGACTAACCTTAACTTGGCGATACTATATTCGTTCTCGATTCGGCCAAACATGTATCTTCTAAAATATCAGTATCCAGTTGCAGGTGGTTTGTTTGAATTTAGAAAATGCTCCTTTTATGTGTACACTGCCATCTTGTCTATTTCAAATCTTCTCTCATTGATCGTGACAGGTGAGTGACATGCACTTTTAGGTGGACCCAACTGTCTCAATCAATGAGAGAAGATTTGTACACATTATTGGATTACTTCATGGAGCAAAACTTCTATTTATTTTAATAACAGAGCATTTTCTAAATTCAAATGAATCAATAAAATTGATTTAAATTGTTGTTTTTCCTCGTCAATCTACACACAATACCCAATAATGACAAAGCAAAAAAAGGTTGGTCGAAATGTTTGCAAATGTAGAGAAAAATACAAAAATATCACATAAGTATTCAGACCCTTTACTCAGTACTTTGTTGAAGCACCTTGTAGCGATTACAGCCTCAAGTCTTCTTGGGTATGACGCTACAAGCTTGGCACACCTGTGTTTGGGGAGTTTCTCTCATTCTTCTCTGCAGATCCTCTCAAGCTCTGTCAGGTTGGATGGGGAGCGTCGCTGCACAGCTATTTTCAGGTCTCTCCAGAGGTGTTCGATTGGGTTCAAGTCTGGGCTCTGGCTGGACCACTTAAGGACATTCAGAGACTTGTCCCGAAGCCACTCCTGCGTTGTCTTAGCTGTGTGCTGAGGGTCGTTGTCCTGTTGGACGGTGAACCTTTGCCCCAGTCTGAGGTCCTGAGCACTCTGGAGCAAGTTTTCATCAAGGATCTCTTTTTATTTTCCTCCGTTCATCTTTCCCTTGATCCTGACGAGTCTCCCAGTCCCTGCTGCTGAAAAATATCCCCACAGCATGATGCTGCCACCACCATGCTTCACCGTAGGGATGGTGCCAGTTTTCCTCCAGATGTGATGCTTGGCCAAAGAGTATCAATCTCGGTTTCATCAGACCAGAGAATCTTGTTTCTCATGGTCTGAGAGTCCTTTAGGTGCATTCTTGCAAACTCCAAGCGGGTTGTCATGTGCCTTTTTACTGAGGAGTGGCTTCCGTCTGGCCACTCTACCATAAAGGCCTGATTGGTGGAGTGCTGCAGAAATGGTTGTCCTTCTGGAAGGTTCCCCCATCTCCACAGAAGAACTCTGGAGCTCTGTCAGAGTGACCATTGGGTTCTTGGTAAATTTAAGAATGATTGAGGCCACTATGTTCTTGGGGACTTTCAATGCTGCAGACATTTTTTGGTACCCTTCCTCAGATCTGTGCCTCAACACAATCCTGTCTCGGAGCTCTACGGACAATTTCTTCGATCTCATGGCTTGGTTTTTGCTCTGACATGCACTGTCAACTGTGGGACCTTATATAGACAGGTGTGTGCCCTTCCAAATCATGTCCAATCTATTGAATTTACCACAGGTGGACTCCAATCAAGTTGTAGAAACATCTCAAGGGTGATCAATGGAAACAGGATGCACCTGTGCTAAATTTCGAGTCTCAATGCAAAGGATCTGAATACTTAGGTAAATAAGGTATTTCTGTTTTAAAAATTGTATTAATACATTTGCAAAAATGTCTAAAAATCCTGTTTTCACTGTGTCATTCTGAGGTATAGTGTGTAGATTGGTGATWAAAAAAAAAATGTTTAAATAKATTTTAGAATAAGGCTGTAACGTAACAAAATGTGGAAAAGTCAAGGGGTCGGAATACTTTCTGAATGCACTGTAGATTACGTCCTGTACTTTCCTGCAATGTCACATTGCGCCCTTGTCCGTTTGTGACTATTATGGCTCTGAGCTCCTGGGAGCGAGAGTTGCCAGTTCTAAAACTGGAGTTGTTTCCCCTCCGGTTTGCAGTGCTCAGGGACAGTTGTTTATTTGATTTATGTATTTATCTTACTGCTCTCTCTCTCTCTCTCTTGGCTGTGCTGTGCCCAGTCCTCTGTGGTATCCAGGTTGTAGGGACTCTTTCTCTCTGGGACTGCTGTAAATTGATTGAGGGTGAGGACGAGTTCCGACAGAGACATGGCAGCTATTCTACAGAGGGCAGGGAGATGTAGAGAGGGAAGGAGCGAACCGGATTTGATTTTGATGGTGGTGTGAGCTATAAAGGAAACGAAAGGCAAAGGTCCACTTRTTTAAGTTCCGTTGATAGCTTCTTAAATCTCTTTTAACTGGTCGTTCACTTCTATGTAACTTCTTGGCTCTTGTCAGGAGGGAAGTACCCTGAAACTAATTTAGGAGTTAACCTCACTGGAGAGGTGGAAGCTTTTGCTCTGGTTTTGTTTGGGGTTTGTGATAACAAGAGGCCCAGGCTAAGGGTTAGTCATGGTTCTCTTCATACGACTGAAATGTGGACCTTTTAAGGAAACAACAAGGTGCTGTCTTCGGTTTGCTGCCCTTCGCCAGGCACTGGTTTCAACATGGCTTTCATACAGTACCCAAGCTTATTGAAGAAGGCTAAACCCCTTTCTGTTTTCTGGTTTGATTCACAAACCAGACTCACAGTTCATAGGATACAGGTGAATGTTAGATGAAAGTAGAAGTAGGAAGTAGTTGAGTAGTTGGCACTTCACATATCCCTCCTCTCTTTTTTTTTGTCTTTCTCTCTTAGGGCTCGTCATCTTCCGGTCGGTCCCGTAGTGTCTCCCTCCTGCCAGCCTCCTCCTCGCCTGGTACCCAGAGGCGCTTGGCGTGTCTGGGCACACCCAGCAACATCGTGACCATCACCCACCACAAGTCCCCAGCCGCTGCCCGACGGGCCAAAAACCAGTTACCTGGCAGACTGCTGGAGGTCAAAGAGGTGGGTGGAACCTGGAACTGTCCCTCTCTGATGACATCGTCATGGATTCATTGATTATTCATTGTTGTAGACGCTAGGCAGACCTTCTGCCAAATTCATCCCGATTTCAGACAGATTGGAGTCATGGAGTTTGGATTTTTAAATGAACTATTTCCACATTATGGAATATTTCTGTTCAAAGTACATGACCCAGTCATTTCAAGTTGATATTGACCCCAACACACTCTTGTTTCAATACTGCACTCTATCCCATGTCCTATGCATTCAGTGTTTCTGACAACCCTCTGGTGGGCCATTGGTGCAGTGAGTTCATAAAATATTTTTGGGCCTGGGCATTTGACCCGATCAACATTGACTGCACTGCTCGTTATGTCTGTAGCTTGATCTGGCTTTGCGTTTCTCTGTATACATCCATACTGCTTAACATGGCATGCGACAAACGGGAAATCGAGCTAATAGGCGAGCTAATGTTGTACCTATGGAGTGAAGTCTGAACTAGAGAGAGGTGGTGTGTCTTTATGTTCTACATTCTGTAAGGGGCATTATAGCAGTAACTCCAGTTTTTGCTAAAATGGTTGAATAACCAACTGCAGAATTTGGCATTGATTTGCATAAACATTTTGAGACTGAAACTGCCCTTCGAATTCTTCCTCCAAAACTGATCAGTCTGTACTTAGCTCCTTTTTTTGCATGTCTTACTGAAGATTACTGAATGTAAGTACATTATTTACCTTCAGAGGGGAATGTATCAAACCAGTTGCCGTGATAAAAGTTTATTTGTCGTTGTGCACTCTCCTCAAACGATAGCGTGGTATTTTTTTTCACTCATAGCTATTGTAAATTGGACACTTCTGTTACAATGACAAGAATTGAAGCTTTCTGGAAAGTTGGCTGTTACTRACAACGTCATTCTAGTCACATTAGCGCACGTCAGCAACAACCGTCCCGGTGTAGGAACACCCATCCCGTAGAGGTTTTTAAACCAGACTGAACACACTGTGAACGCGGCGCTCAATCTGGGTTAACCAGGCTATTGTTCATATGCATTCATTCATAAATGTAAGCGTTTGCCTTTTAAAACGACTGATTTTTTTGTAACCTTCCTGTATAGCCTGACTGCAGTTGCTTATAGGGATTTATTGAAAAAGATTACGCTATACTGTACTACAGGCCAGAGACGGCAGATTGGAATCTCGATTGTCTTGACACTTTTAGCTGAGCAGTCGCCTCATTCACAACTTTTGTTTAGTTAGTCCTAGCGGTCTAGTCTTGTTCCTGCTATTGTCAGTGGGCTGTGTACTTGTCTGCTGAATTATTATATAGATAAGATGACTTGAACACATTTTCAGCTGATGGAAAGAATTCTCAAAGTGATGACAGTGTATTCTTCTATCCATCAGAGATAAGCTGTTTTTCCTCTAAGCTTTGAAATAAAGGAGGCCTATTTTTGTTCATTATTATTATGTCTTTGCCCTGAAATATTCGCAGGTTAGCATTTTTCGTCGTGAATCTTGTTCTGGAGCCAGCTCTGCGTAGTTGTCACTAGCTGGCACAGCCACAAAGTCCTCAAATCTGATTTGAACCCGAACCTTAACCACACTGCTAACCCTAATGCCTAACCCTAACCTTAAATGAAGACCAAAAAGCTAAAAAAATTAATAAATCATGAACTTTTACAATATAACCAATTTTGACTTTGCTGCTGGCCTATCTAAGGGGAAATCGCTCAGTTCTGCCTCCAGGAC
This sequence comes from Salvelinus sp. IW2-2015, assembly GCF_002910315.2. Taxonomy (NCBI): domain Eukaryota; kingdom Metazoa; phylum Chordata; class Actinopteri; order Salmoniformes; family Salmonidae; genus Salvelinus; species Salvelinus sp. IW2-2015. The sequence goes on along the minus strand of NC_036870.1, from coordinate 3,211,800 downwards.
AAGACTCGTGACAATAAACGTCAACCTGCGAAATATTCGGCCTTGGACWATTACAGCTTTAGACACCGTCAGCAACCGAAGCTGGTGCAGACTAGAGTTGTCTTTGACTTTGAGGCCTGGTGTATGGAGTATTGGCAGTGGACACACTTGTGTGCTGTACCATTGCCTCTGTCGGACATTGCCTTCCAGGAATGGGTGAAGGGCTGAACATTAGTTCCATTAGTTACTGTACATCTAAAGCCAAGCTTCCTGCCATCCAGGATGGACCTCTATACCAGGCGATGTCAGAGGAAGGCCCTAAAAATAGTCATAGACTGTTCTCTCTGCTACCGCACGGCAAGCGGTACCAGAGCGCCAAGTCTAGGTCCATGAGGCTTCTTAACAGCTTCTACCCTCAAGCCATAAGACTCCTGAACATCTAATCTAATTTGCATTGCCCCCACCTGCCTCTTTTACACTGCTGCCACTCTGTTATTATCTATGCATAGTCACTTTAATAACTCTACCTACATGTACTGTGCATATTACCTCGACTAACCGGTGCCCCCATACATTGACTCTGTACCGGTACTCACTGTATATAGCCTCGCTATTGTTATTTTACTGCTGCTCTTTAATTATGTGTTACTTTTATTTCTTATTTTTGTAGGTATTTTGTCTTAAAACTGCATTGTTGGTTATAGGCTTGTAAGTAAGCATTTCACTGTAAGGTGAAATGCTGTATTCAGCGCATGTGACAAATAAAATGTTATTTGATTTTACTGATGGCTCTACATGGCACAAATAACAACATTTTTGTCCGTTCTGGATAAAGGACATGGTGGTCAGAACTTCTCATTCCTGCTGTAGCTACCGGACACTGTATCAATGCACAGGTATGGAAGCCAACAACAAAGGCTGCTCTCTTTGAGGTTCTGCTTCTGGAACAAGGTGGCTTTGTCCAGGTTCTCAGAAACATGGAACTCTGAAAGGGCATTGGTGAAAAGTACACCGGCTTGCAGGGTAGCGTGTAATCAAAACTCAGCTGAGGAATTGGATCACCGAACACCACAAGGACTCCGCTAGGGAATATGAACAGACGGAGACATTTTACCAGGCTCCCCATGAAACTATAGCTCGGGTGTTTTTCTTTAATGAATGCATTTTTCTACTTGTGATTCAAARAACACTGCCAGGTTATTGACATTCTTGGAAGAATTAAACACTTTCGTGAAGCTTTTGATAAGATCATTTGTGCCTGGCTGATTTCAAGTCGTTAGATTCCCCATTCAGATCAGATTCATACGCTGTGTCAATCTTCACACTGAGAATGACTTAAAAAAAAAAACTGAGATCTTCTCTGAAAATAGGATGTCTAAAAAAACATTGACAGAAAAACGACTTCAGGAGTGGCAACATTTCTCACCATTTGGAAAGTAGACMTGTCACCTGAAATGAACCCAGAGTGATTTGAGTCAATATCAAGCAGATGGTTTGACTGTTAAATAACCCAAACACTCATTTGGGGCCATCTCTGAATTTGGACTTGGATTATAGGAAACTGAGTTGTCTTTCTTTTTTCTATGTTGTTTCAAGCTTGTGCTAACCTGCATTCTGCCCAAAATGAGCCTGGTTACATTTCCCTTTTTTCCATGACCTGATTTACATCCCCTCCCTCCCAGAGGTTTGGTAGGTTGTAGAGGTAGACTGCTGCTTAGTATAGTAGTTAACTTAAAATGACACAACGACTAGGTTCCAGTTTAACAACGTCACGTGTAGATAAACTCAGAATTGAACCAATGGAAAATCGATCAAGCCAATAGACGATTGCAGAATCCACCGTTTTTCCACCTGTACTCTGCACTTTGTTGTACCAGTAGAGTGATTTATCTGCCAGGCCATACACACACTTTTTTTTTGTTTCCACAGTGTTCCTTCGCTCGTAGCTTCAGGCGGCGCTCGGATGTGAATGTCCCTTGACAGCTCTGTTCCCTGCAAAAATGCAGATTTGATGTCTATGGAATGAAGTGTCCATTTTTTTCTGGCAGATCACTGAGGCGCATGTCGGTAAGGCTCTTGGGAGTTCTTTAGCAGCCAGCTCCTCAACCTCTAGCCACTAGATGTGCTTTTGGCATTATTCCAGTTAAGGATTCTTTAAGGGTACACACCCACCTTGTTGAGACACATTTTTGGCCATTGCCTTTGACTTCCTCAAACATTAAATTTTTCCTCCAATTACTGAGCTTATCTAGTTTAGCTGAGTCAAATGACATGTTCTTTGTTTTAAGTACATCATTTTGAATGTCATTCTGATTTTCCATTAGTTCAATTCAGAGATGATCTACAAGTGACAGGTCAGCTGACCCTGTTGTACCAGAAAGTGTAGCTGGTTCAGAGTACTGCAAGTTGGACCAGTTCTGGTGTTTTCCTTCCTGCTCGTCCAATGACGGTTMCTGTGTGTGGAATACCACTTTCTCTGTCCATGTATTTAACAGTTTGTCCAGTTTTCAGATTGGAACAACCATGCTGTCTTAACACATGTGGCTGTTGTTGAATGTTTTCCTTATTTGAACGCTCAACAGTATTACCTGTGTCATGGTTGAAGGTCCCTGCTCCATTTCCTGTGTCAGTTTCAGTGTCCATATCATTGGATGCGACATCTGGTAGGTTTGTGTCTGTTACTGTGTCCTTTTTGTCATTTTCATTAGGAGGCTGATTCTCAGCAACAGCCCCTCCGTCTTGTTGGTCATTTACTTTCCGCAATCTTGAGTGATGCACCCTGACAATGGTGCCTCCGTGCCTCACAAATATCACCACACCATCCTTTGTACTCTTGACAGTCAACTCGTTTGTAGTACACTTTGTTTTCAGTCTCGTACTTCTCATTGGTGGGTCGTAGCTGTTTACGCAGAGCCCTGCGAATTCTCTCTGAGCACTCTGCTTCAGTGAACGCTTTTCTCGCTGCATGTAGTGCTGAAAGGTGCTGTCCCATCCATGCACTCACACTGTTCCCTTCTAGTTCTGTTGACTTGTCAACCAGTACAGAGGGAAGATTAGGGTTCTGCCCCAACACTAGTTGGTGTGGGCTGTAACCATGAACATTGTGCATTGKGTTTTTTGCCATCAAAGCCCAATCTAGGGCTGTTTTCCAGTCACATCCATTGTCTTGCTTCACTTTTTGTGAGTGTTTGATTGTCTCTCCAGAAGTCCATTGCTCTATGGACTGTATGCAGCAGTTGTCTTTACTTCCATGTTGAATTTCTCAGCCATTTCTCTTATTTCATTGTTATTTAATTCTCCTCCATTGTAACTGTACAATTTCTGGGGCGGGTCATGCACACTTATCCAGGAATGAATTAAGTGCTTGATGATTTCACTGGGCTTCTTTGTATTCACAATGCTCCCAGTACTGAAGCATATGATTTGGTCAATTATGTGAAAGTACCACACACTATGTCCTATCTCATGTAGATCTACAGCTACTGTTTCATCGTWCTTGGAAGCCAGTGGCAAACCAACAGCTGGTCTGGGCTTAGGTATGCTGTATTTCTGGCATGTCTCAACACTGTTAAATATCTGCCGTAGAATGGAAATACACTCGTCATTATTCCTAGAACTGCTGAGTAATTTCTGAACTCTGTCAACTGTAGCATGTCCAAACTGTTTGTGACGTTTTTAAAAAACTTTGTTTTTCCTCTGTCACTGTCAGAAGCTCCATGTGCTCTGTTTCCATCAGAATCAAATTTTTACTTAGACTCTGATGTCTTTGTCAAAAATGTTTACACAATAGTGGCCTGAGGTAGTAAGTTGAAGGGTCACTGGTTGTTTAAACATCGCTGTACTAGACATCATTTTTTTATGTCTAGGACAGCCCCTGCCTTCTTGAGGGAAGCTTTGCTTAATAGTACGGGGATACAGTGGCTCGTGAAAGTATTCACCCCCTTTGGCATTTTTCTTATTTTGTTGCCTTGTAACCTGGAATTAAAATGGATTTTGGGGGGGGTTGTATCATTTCATTTACACAARATGCCTACCACTTTGAAGATACAAAATAGTTTTTATTGTGAAACAAACAAGAAAAAAGAAGAAAAAAAAACAGTACTTGGGCGTGCATAACTATTCACCCCCAAAAGTCAATACTTTGTAGAGCCARCTTTTGCAGCAATTACAGCTACATGTCTCTTGTCTCTCTTCTCTATAAGCTTGGCACATCTAGCCACTGGGATTTTTGCCCATTCTTCAAGGCAAAACTGCTCCAGCTRCTTCAAGTTGGATGGGTTCTGTGCTGTATACAATGCTTTGTAACTATTTAATCTTTAAGCAATCTTTAAGTCATACCACAGATTCTCAATTGGATTGAGGTCTGGGCTTTGACTAGGCCATTCCAAGACATTTTAAATGTTTCATCTTAAACCACRCGAGTGTTGCTTTAGTAGTATGCTTAGGGTCATTGTCCTGCTGGAAGGTGAACCTCRGTCCCAGTCTCAAATCTCTGGAAGATTGAAACAGGTTTCCCTCAAGAATTTCTCTGTATTTAGCGCRGTCCACCATTCCTTCAGTTCTGACCAGTTTCCCAGGCCCTGCCAATGAAAAACATCCCCACAGCATGATGCTGCCACCACCATGCTTCACTTTTGGGATGYTATTCTCGGGGTGATMAGAGGTGTTGTGTTTGCGCCAGACATAGTGTTTTCCTTGATGGCCAAAAAGCTACATTTTAGTCTCATCTGACCAGAGTACCTTCTTCCATATGTTTGGGGAGTCTRCCACATGCCTTTTGGCAAACACCAAACGTGTTTGCTTATTTATTTTCTTTAAGCAATGGCTTTTTTCTGGCCACTCTTCTGTAAAGTCCAGCTCTGTGGAGTGTACGGCTTAAATTGGTCCTATGGACAGATACTCCAATCTCCGATGTGGAGCTTTGCAGCTCCTTCGGGGTTATCTTTGGTCTCTTTTGTTGCCTCTCTGATTAATGCCCTCCTTGCCTAGTCCGTGAGTTTTGGCGGGCGGCCCTCTCTTGGCAGGTTTGTGTGGRGCCATATTCTATAATGGATTTAATGGTGCTACGTGGGATATTCAAAGTTTCTGATATTTTTTTATAACCCAACCCTTATCTGTACATCTCCACAACTTTGTCCCTGACCTGTTTGGAGAGCTCCTTGGTCTTCATGGTGCCGCTTGCTTAGTAGTGTTGCAGACTCTGGGGCCTTTCAGAACAGGTTCATAAATACTGAGATCATGTGARGGATCATGTGACACTTAGATTGCACAGAGGTGGACTTTATTTAACTAATTATGTGACTTCTGAAGGTAATTGGTTGCACCAGATCTTATTTAGGGGTTTCATAGGAAAGGGGGTGAATATATATGCACGCACCATTTTTATGTTTCAAATAAATAAATACAATTTTAAACAAATGTTTTTGTTTCACTTCACCAATTTGGACTATTTTGTGTATGTCCATTACATTAAATCCAAATAAAATCTATTTAAATTAGAGGTTGTAACGCAACAAAATAGGAAAAASGCCAAGGGSTATGAATATTTTTGCAAGGCACTGTATCTGCAGGMACCACCTCTGTTTCAATGAAACACTTAGTCTGACCAATTTTTGCTGGTATCTTGACTCTCTTGGTAGAATGGACGATTCTACCGTCTCCAAATGTCAGCTCTATTGCTTGGTGTGTCAATCATATTTTGTAGTGCTTTCATATTTAGTTCACTGACATAGTTATCAAGCCATTTTGCACCACACAATGTGCGTGTACATGCAGTATCAATCACAGTAGATCAATTGATTCAACTTGAAGATTCTCAGATCAGAAGAAACAGAAGCAGTTTATTTATTTATTTATTTTATTTACCGTTATTTTACAGGTAAGTGACTGAAGAACACCTTTCATTTGCAGCAACGACCTGGGGAATAGTTTACAGGGAAGGAGGGGATGAATGAGCCAATTTAAAACTGGGATATTAGGTGGACCAGATGGGTTGAGCCAGATTGGGAATTTAGCCAGACACCGGTTAACACCCCTACTCTACGATAAGTCCAATGGGATCTTTAAGACCTCAGAGAGTCAGGGACACCGTTTAACTTCCCAGCCGAAGACGCAACCCTACACAGGGCAGTGTCCCCAATCACTGCCCTGGGCATGGGATATGTGTTAACCAAGGAAAGAGTGCCTCCTACTGGCCCTCCAACACCACTCCAGCAGGATCTGGTCGTTCCCATCCAGGGACTGACCAGGACCGACCCGTGCGTTAGCTCAGAAGTAAGCCAAACATGGTATTGCAGGGGGTGATGCTGCTGGCAACATTTACACTGTGTTTACGTTTTCCTCTGTTGTTTAACTTGTTCATCTTTATGAGGACAGGGGGGTTTGAGGACGTGGGGGGGTGTGGGGTGGGGGGGAGGGGGGGGGCTGTGGTGGTTGTGGTTGGGGGGTGGGGGGAGGGGGGGGGGGGGGGTGGGGGCATGGGGGGGGGGGGTGAGGGGAGGTGGGTGGGTGGTCGTGGGGGGGGTGGGTGGGGGGGGGGGTGGATCTTTACCCAATGGTGCTTTGACAAATAGCACTTTCTTTTTAAATATTTTTATTATTTTTATTATAATTTTACCCCCTTTTCTCCCAATTTTCGTGGTATCCAATCGCTAGTAATTACTATCTTGTCTCATCGCACAACTCCCGTACGGCTCGGGAGAGACGAGGTCGAAAGCCATGCGTCCCCGAAGCACAACCCAACCAAGCCGCACTGCTTTTAACACAGCGCGCCTCCAACCCGGAAGCCAGCCGCACCTGGCCAACCCGGAAACACTGTGCACCTGGCCCCCTCGGTTAGCGCGCACTGCGCCCGGCCCGCCACAGGAGTCGCTGGAGCGCGATGGGACAAGGATATCCCTACCGGCCAAACCCTCCCTAACCCGGACGACGCTAGGCCAATTGTGCGTCGTCCCACGGACCTCCCAGTCGCGGCCGGCTGCGACAGAGCCTGGGCGCGAACCCAGAGACTCTGGTGGCGCAGCTAGCGCTGCGATGCAGTGCCCTAGACCACTGCGCCACCCGGGAGGCCCCAAATAGCACATTTTGATCTCCTTCCATASCTGTCCAGTGGATTTGTGCCGGGCAATGGCGCCCTCTTCTGGTTGTCTTGACAACGTGATTTGTTGGCGCCTTTTCTCTGCTGCTCAYTGTAATATGCTGCGTCACTCACTTGCACTCTGTTATTGGCGCGACACCAAAAAATGTTTTTAGTGCCAACTTCATTGAAGCAAATGTCAGCACAGTACAAGCAGTCAAAGCCAACTGTTTCTCCCTACCATCCAGACAGGCGGTATCTAGCAACTTGAAAGCTAACACTGCATCCGGGAGAACCATGTCGTACTTACGCATTCTATTGTACCTCTGTTCGAAATCAGTTATGTATTCCGTCATTGCAACCCAAAATGTCTCAAGTAACTCTGTCAAAGTTTGATTATGCCTCGTAGACACGGTCTTTCTCTTCTTTAAGAAATACAGAATKCAGTGCTCTGATCAAAGTTCCCATACCGTCATCCTTGTTCAAATCCTCCACGGATATTTCCAGTGCTGTATCTCTCGCTCGTCCCTCGAGCGATAATACCACCGCAAGTGCTCGCTTTTTCACGTCCAGATTAGTAACGCGTGTCCAGATCCCAAGTTCATTTTCCCAACTTTCGTACGACCTCTTCTCGTCGAAGCGAGGTGGCACATTGTAGTTATTAGCCACCCTCTGCTACCAAAGTTGACTTAAAATGACACGACGACTAGGTTCCAGTTTAACAACGTTTACTAAACCGTATTTTCACAAAACATGGTTGCCATTGCACTCTGACCTGGTCCATCAACAGTGAGACTACCACCAGGCGTACTAATAACAGAGTGACAGCACCGTAGTGACAGAAATATAGGGATACTTAAAACATGAACTTAACAGGTAGTGAGTAGCTGTGAACGTGTGGGTTGTCGTAGTAGACTCGGGCTGTAATATTTCACACCCCGGGGAATCTCCACGTGATCAAACCTCTGCTCAGTCTCATGGAAACACAGCACACCAACACTCACCGGGTGTCGAAACCCAAACCCAACAGCCCCTGATGAAATCCATCACATCCTCCATGTGAACACCGGGAATGTTGCCTCTCACTCGCAGGTTCCATCCACCATCCGACCAGCTCAGAAACTAGACCACATGACTCCAGCAGTGCTGCCTGTCACAACCGGCTGATGTGAACCCATCAGACGCCTGGACTCACTGAATAGCGCAGCACCACTGGGCATTTAGACATCCACGGCTCAAAGGTTCAGTCAGGTCAGGCTATTTCTATACTCATTGTCTCTCCAGTGGGAAATGAGGGGAGGCAGTTTATCTCTGCCTAGTGTCTACCTCTACACTGGCTGCCATTTTGAACCACGCTATTTTAGTTTGTCCACTCTCTGTGGACCCTCTATTCCTTTGCTCTGGAGTCTTAAGACAAGTAGATTTAATGTGTATACAAAGCATATATATATATATATATATATATATATATATATATAATAGAACTCACTGGGAATCGTCAGTGTGTGCGTGTCACCATTTTGAAGGATGTTCAAGCTCGTGACAGTTTTCCAGTAAAGGAGGCTGGTCCCTGACAGAGGAAGACTGTGGCCTAATTCAGTCAGGCTATCTCTACTGATGGGCTGTCTGTCTCTTTCTCTCTCTAAGTCAAGGTTGTGTTGAATCAACCGTGAGTGTGAAGTCTCACGTCTGCCATCTGAGAGGGATTTGTTTTTAGATTCTACTGCAGCGTACTGTATTGGGCCTGTCTCTTATACACATCTAGATGTGTATAAGAGACAGGCTCTCTCGCTCGCTCTCTCGCGCGCTCTCTCGCTCTCTCTCTCTCTCTCTCTCTCGCTCTCTCTCTCGCTCTCTCTCTCGCTCTCTCTCTCGCTCTCTCTCTCGCTCTCTCTCTCTCTCTCTCTCTCGCTCTCTCTCTCTCTCTCTCGCTCTCTCGCTCTCTCTCTCTCTCTGGAGGTGTTTCTATGTAAAAGACCACAGCTGTCTGAGGTCTCAAACTTGACTGAGTGTAAAGGCGACGGGTTGTTAACAACAAAAAGGTGTGTGTGTGCTGCCCATGGCGTGGGGCTCTACACACTCAGCCCATGTTAAGCCTAGTGAAAATGATAGGACACAGGGCCTCTGTCTGAATGGTGGGATGGATGAGAGTTGTGGACTGATCCACTGAGCTGCAGCTACTTCAGTCACATATACGGACGGACCTGTTGGGGGTCAGTCCGGTAACAGTTGCTTGTGTTTTTGAAGGAGAACGTAAAATTGCAGTGCAGTCCCAATAGAAAAMCATTTAGTCACTTGATTTTAATTGTAGTGTTTGATGTACAAAATCTCTCGACGATACGAAATATCACCAGAGGCTAGTCCTATCAATAACATCCCATTTGTTCTGTTTGCATTGTAGTTTGATTAGCTACGTATTCCGCATCAAGGGAAGTACCACAGATATACCACTGACTGTAATGGTTCTCACTGAATCTGTCAGTCAGCAAAACAACGTGCCATTTGAAGACTGGGCTGCTGTGTGTTTTGGATTATTCATTAACTGAACATAGCTGTCATCAAGACAAAGGGWGGCTACTTTGAAGATGAAATATATTTTGGTTTGTTTAAACACTTTTTTTGTGTTATTTCATAGTTTTGATGTCTTCACTATTATTCTACAATGTAGAAAATAGTACAAKATGTAAGAAAAKCCCTTGAATGAGTAGGTGTGTCCAAACCTTTGACTGGTAATGTACAGTACATGTAAACAGGGGTGGAAAGTGACTGGTAGCAGGAATATAAATACTTATGGTAATATACTAGTGGTAATACAGTGCCTTCAGAAAGTATMCARACCCCTTGACATATTCCATATTTTGTTGCGTTAGACTGAATTCAAAATGGATTACATGTATTTTTTTGTTCACCCARGTACACATAATATCCCATAATGACAAAGTGAAAACAGGTTTTTAGAAATGTCGGCAAATTTATTGAAAATGAAAGTATTCACACCCCTGAGTCAATATATGTTAGAATCACCTTTGGCAGCSAGTCTTTCTGGGTAAGATCCTAACAGCTTTGCACACATTACACATGAAAATCCAATGACAAGCATAGCCATAACATGATGCAGCCACCACCATGTTTGAACATTTGAAGAGTGGTACTCAGTGATGTGTTGTGTTGGAATTGCCCCAAACATACCGTTTTGTATTTAGGACATAAAGTACATTTCTTTCTCACATTTTTAGCAGTTTTACTTTATTGCAAATCAGATGCATGTTAAGTAATATTTGTTATTCTGTACAGGCTTTCTTCTTTCCACTCTGTCATTTAGGTTAGTATTGTGGAGTAACTARAATGTTGTTGYTCCATCCTCAGTTTTCTCCTATCACAGCCATTACACTCTATAAAGTCACCGTTGGCCTCATGGTGAAATCCCTGAGTGGTTTCCGTACTCTCCGGCAACTGAMTTAGGAATGATGCCTGTATCTTTGTAGTGAAAACTTCACCATCCTCAAGGGGATATTCAATGTCTGCTTTTTAAAATGTTGTACCCATCTACTAATGGGTGCCCTTCTTTGCGAGGCGTTGGAGAACGTCCCTGGTCTTTGTGGTTGAATCTGTTTTGAAATTCACTCCTCAACTGAGGGACCTTACAAAGTATTATTTGACTTGTTTACTCCTGAACTAATTTAGGCTCGCCATATCAAAGGGGTTGAATATTTGTTGACTGAAGACCTTTCTCAATTGAATCCATTTTAAATTCAGGCCGTAAAACAACAAAATGTGGAAAAAGTCAAGGGGTGTGAATACTTTCTGAATGAAATGTGAATACTGTACATGTAAACAAGAGTAATAGTGACCAGTAGCAGGATAAAACAGATACCCAGAGAGTAGCTGCTAGCTAGAATTGGCACTATGGTTTACAGGCTTTTCATGTCATTTTCAGCCTCCCAGAGGTGAGTCATACAAGGGTCCAGCCCCAAATGATGAATCTATGACACATGGAGAAAATCATAATACCTTTTTTGAGTTCCTCAYTAATTAGTCGAAACGCATTTATTTTATTCAATTCATAAGGAATGATTCATGTTAACTTCATATTTGAATAACTATTCCTTTAACATTTTCGACGTACCGAGGCGGTTGTCGCTTCATTCACACAGAATGTCCATTAGCTAGTTATTTAGCAACATCCGGCATATTCTGGCAAGTTCTTTTTTTTCCCCCCGAGCATGTGGCAATGCTAACWGAAATACACTAGGCTGATTCGTAGCCTCCTTTTTTTGAGTGAGAGATTTCCCTAGGTAAAGTGTGTTGTCTGCTGCCCTGGCATTCTCAGGGTCACGGTGAGGTCAGTGCATCTGTTTCTCGGGGAGTTTGATCAGCTGCAGCCGTTCCCACAGAAACTAAAATGTAACATGGGGAGAGAAGGTGGATGCAGAACACGTATTCCACATAATCATCTGTTCATATCTGTCAAATATAACCCCTTCAACTTTTAGTCGTTGATAAAGTTGGCAGCTAAGGTTGAAGAGTGGTAGCTAAAGTTTAYGAGGTACATGTATGAGTCAATGTATTGGATCTGAATGTGAAAGTTACTCTGAAAAAGTGGGTTCATTAGTTCATGATAATAAGGTCACTATTGGTGTCAATGAGTATGCTGTTGAATTCAAACATATGATTTCACTATATACAGTTGAAGTTTGAAATTTACATACACTCAGGTTGGAGTCATTCAAACTCGTTTTTCAACCACTRCACACATTTCTTGTTAACAAACTATAGTTTTGGCAAGTCMGTTAGGACATCTACTTTGTGCATGACACGTAATTTTTCCAACAACTGTTTACAGACAGATTATTTCACTTATAATTCACTGTATCACAATTCCAGRGGGTCAGAAGTTTACATACACTAAGTTGKTTGTGCATTTAAACAGCTTGGAAAATTCCAGAAAATGATGTCATGGCTTTAGAAGCTTCGGATAGGKTAATTGGCATAATTTGAGTCAGTTGGAGGTGTACCTGTAGATGTATTTCAAGGCCTACCTTCAAACTCATTGCCTCTTTGCTTAACATCATGGGAAAATAAAAATAAATCAGCCAAGACCTCAGAATGAAAATTGTAGACCTCCACAAGTCTGGTTCATCCAGCAATTTCCAAATGCCTGAAGGTTCCACGTTCATCTGTACAAACAATAGTACGCAAGTATAAACACCATGGGACCGCGCAGCCGTCATACCGCTCAAGAAGGAGACTCGTTCTGTCTCCTAGAGATGAACGTACTTTGGTGCGGAAAGTGCAAATCAATCCCAGAACAACAGCAAAGGACCTTGTGAAGATGCTGGAGGAAACAGGTACAAAAGTATCTATATCCACAGTAAAAACGAGTCCTATATCGACATAACCTGAAAGGCCGCTCAGCAAGGAAGAAGCCACTGTTCCAAAACCGCCATAAAAAAAGCTAGACTACGGTTTGCAACAGCACATGGGGACAAAGATCGTACTTTTTGGAGAAATGTCCTCTGGTCTGATGAAACAAAAATAGAACTGTTTGGCCATAATGACCATCGTTATGTTTGGAGAAAAAGGGGGGAAGCTTGCAAGCCGAAGAACACCATCCCAACCGTGAAGCGTGGGGGTGGCAGCATCATGTTGTGGGGGTGCTTTGCTGCAGGAGGAACTGGTGTACTTCATGAAGGAGGAAAATTCCGTGGATATGTTGAAGCAACATCTCAAGACATCAGTCAGGAAGTTTAAAGTTTGGTCACAAATGGGTCTTCCAAATGGACAATGACCCCAAGCATACTTCCATAGTTGTGGCAAAATGGCTTAAGGACAACAAAGTCAAGGTATTGGAGTGGCCATCACAAAGCCCTGACCTCAATCCCATAGAACATTTGTGGGCAGAACTGAAAAAGCGTGTGTGAGCAGGGAGGCCTACAAACCTGACTCAGTTACACCAGCTCTGTCAGGAGGAATGGGCCAAAATTCACCCAACTTATTGTGGGAAGCTTGTGGAAGGCTACCRGAAARGTTTGACCCAAGTTAAACAATTTAAAGGCAATGCTACCAAATACTAATTGAGTGTATGTAAACTTCTGACCCACTGGGAATGTGYTGAAAGAAATAAAAGCMYAAATAAATAATTCTCTCTACTATTATTCTGACATTTCACATTCTTAAAATAAAGTGGTSATCCTAACCTAAGACAGGGAATTTTTACTATCATTAAATGTCAGGAATTGTGAAAAACTGAMTTTAAATGTATTTGGCTAAGGTGTATGTAAACTTCCGACTTCAACTGTGTATATATATATATAAAAAAAGTTTACTTCTATTTTCTCCAACACCCTCACTCATATTTGAAATTGACCCACACCCTCTAACCCTGTCCTGTCCTCCCTCAGGTCATGAGCCAAGCAGAGTGTCAACAGAAGAACCTGGTCCAGTCCATCGAGTCCCTCCCCACGCGAGGACCCCTTTCCTGCCTGGACCAGGACCTCCTGCTCCTCAAAGCCACGTCGGCTGCAACCATGAGCTGCCTGGGAGAATGCCTGAARATCCTGCAACAGACTCAGACCCACAGCCAGCCCCAGGCCTCCCAGCCCAACCACACCTGCGGTCCCTCCTCCGGTGAGTCCGCCACAGGKATCCCCCACCCCGTCTCCCCTCAGACCCCGACAGCAGCTGCAAGGGCCTTAAAAGGAGAACATCGTTCTGAGAGAAGCCTTACTTGGCATACTGACTAGATCCATGAGAGAAAATCTGGTACTTACAGGTATCCAAGAGAAAGAAGGAGAAGTTCCTGAATCTGTAGTTCCCGAAGGAATTTGCAGAACGGTGTAAAGTTCTGTACCCAATTTTCTAGGAAAATAGATTGAAAGGGAAATGTGTAGCTCTCGTGGTCGATAAACTGTATATTGATAACCAGTTGTTCAGAGACACAAACACCACTCCGTGGCTATTCTAAAAATTACAAAGTTCTCATAGAGGAGGCAAATAACGAAACACACAATTCTAGCTCTGTTACGGATTGTAATAATATATATATCTTTTCTCTCTATCTTCAAATATAACTAATTGGAACACAAAAGCACATTCAACATGGCAGAGATAAAAACACAGCAGACAGAATGTACAGTATGTGTGGATGTATTGAGATGGATGGTGTGGTGTGTGTTTAAGTGAATGAGAAAGGAAATAGTTGCATATCCCAGAACCAATGTATGTCTGTGAGCAGGGGTTGTGAGAGAGCTTTCAATGTTGTGCAGATGAGGGATATAAACTCAGCAAAAAAGAAATGTCCACTCACTGTCAACTGCGTTTATTTTCAGCAAACTTAACATGTGTAAATATTTGTATGAACATAACAAAATTCAACAACTGAGACCATAAACTGAACAAGTTCCACAGACATGTGACTAACAGAAATTGAATAATGTGTCCCTGAACAAAGGGGGGGCCAAAATCAAAGGAACAGTCAGTATCTGGTGTGGCCACCAGCTGCATTATGTACTGCAGTGCATCTCCTCCTCATGGACTGCATGAGATTTGCCAGTTCTTGCTGTAAGATTTTACCCCACTCTTCCACCAAGGCACCTGCAAGTTCCCGGACATTTCTGGGGGAATGGCCCTAGCCCTCCGATCTAACAGGTCCCAGACATGCTCAATGGGATTGCGATCCGGGCTCTTTGCTGGCCATGGCAGAACACTGACATTCCTGTCTTGCAGGAAATCACGCACAGAACGAGCAGTATGGCTCGTGGCATTGTCATGCTGGAGGGTCATGCCTGCAGGAAGGGTACCACGTGAGGGAGGAGGATGTCTTCCCTGTAACACACAGCGTTGAGATTGCCTGCAATGACAACAAGCTCAGTCCGATGATGCTGTGACACACCGCCCCAGACCATAACGGACCCTCCACCTCCAAATCGATCCCGCTCCAGAGTACAGGCCTCGGTGTAACGCTCATTCCTTTGACGATAAACGCAAATCCGACCATCACCCCCCTGGTGAGACAAAACCGTGATTCTTCAGTGAAGAGCACTTTTTGCCAGTCCTGTCTGGTCCAGCGACGGTGGGTTTGGTGTGCCCTTAGGTGACGTGCCGGTGATGTCTGGTGAGGACTCCTTACAACATGCCTACAGCCCTCAGTCCAATCTCTCAGACTATTGCGGACAGGTCTGAGCACTGATGGAGGGATTGTGCGTTCTTGGTGTAACCGGCAGTTGTTGTTGCCATCCTGTAACCTGTCGCCGCAGGTGTGATGTTCGGATGTACGATCCTCGTGCAGGTTGTTGTTACTCATGGTCTGCCACTGCGAGGACGATCAGCTGTCCGTCCTGTTTCCCTGTAGCGTTGTCTTAGGCATCTCACAGTACGGACTTTGCAATTTCTTGCCCTGACCACATCTTGCAGCCCTCATGCCTCCTTGCAGCATGCCTAAGGCACGTTCAGCCAGATGAGCAGGGACCTTGGACAGTCTTTCTTTTGGTGTTTTTCACCAAAAGAAAGATGAAAGGCCTCTTTAGTCTCCTACGTTTTCAGACATGTGACCTTAATTGCCTACCGGTCTGTAAGCTGTTAGTGTCTTAACGACCGTTCCACAGGTGCATGTTCATTAATTGGTTATGGTTCATTGAACAAGCATGGGAAACGGTGTTTAAACCCTTTACAACACATATGTCAGAGTCAAGGCCCGGAGTGGCCGCGAGAAGGTTTTTTACGGCCCCTGGGATGATCTTGATTTATTATTAGAACCGGCCCGCAGACCGCAGCAAGCGGCAGCCCGCAGATCTTTTAACACGCACCAATACTACATTTCCCACAATGCAACGTGACGCACCGAGCAGTAGGCGCTTCATTTCAATATTTATTGCACAGCAGTCGTCAGCATCACAGTAAAATAACTTTCAGATACCCATCAAAAATGGCAAAACGGAAGGTGGACACTGAGAACCGGGGGTTTTCAAACAAGGTGGAGTCGGAGTATATGTTCACGGAGGTAGCTGGAAAACCTGTGTGTCTTCTGTGTGGAGAAAGTGTGGCGGGACTGAAAGAGTATAATCTGAGACGACATTATGAAACGAAACACGCGGACAAAAACAAGAATATGGACATGGAACAAGGCTACAAAAGGCAGAGGAATTAAAACGAGGCCTCAAATCTCGACAGGCTTTTTCAAAAAAGCCAAATCAACCAAGGCCAGGCTGCTGTCAAGGCCAGTTTTATTTTGGCAGAAGAGATCGCTAAATCAGCCGGCCATTTACGGAGGGGGATTTCATCAAAAACTGCATGATTAAAGTTTGTGACGAAGTTTGCCCAGAAAAAAGGCAACTCTTTTTAAATGTGAGTCTGAGCAGAAACACCATTGCCGAGAGAGTAGACCAGTTGTCCATCAATCTAAAAGAGCAGCTTGTGAAAAAGGGAAAAGATTTCATTGCATATTCCTTGGCTGTGGATGAGAGCACCGACATTTCTGACATTGCCCAGTTGTCAATTTTCATCCGCGGAGTGGACTCCAGCCTAAGCGTGACAGAGAGTTGTTTGGCTTACGTCCTATGCATGGCACAACTACGGGGCATGATTTGATGAAGAGGTGTCAAGATGTGAATGAGATGGAGCTGCCTTGGGAAAAACTCGTGGGTTGACAACGACGGAGCACCTGCGATGTGTGGACACAGGAGCGGACTGGTGGCGAAGATACGGGAAAAGATGCAAGAAGGAAAACGCGACAGGTGAGCTGACAGCTTATCATTGTATCATACACCAGGAAGCGTTGTGCGGTAAAGCCTTGAAAATGGAGCATGTAATGAGCATCATCACGCGCACAGTTAACTTTATCAGAGCCAAAGGTTTGAATCACCGCCAGTTCAAGGCATTTCTGACGGAGTTAGAAACGGAGCAATGGTGATTTGCCTTATCACACAGAGGTGCGATGGCTAAGCCAGGGAAAGGTGCTTCAAAAGATGTTTCGAGCTTCGTGAAGGAGATTTGTCTGTTCTGGACAGCAAAGGGAAAGACACAACACAACTCCGAGACGAAATGTTTCTGTGTGAAATGGCTTTTTCTGTGTGACATTACGAGTCATCTGAATGCAATGAACTTGCAGCTGCAGGGTCGGGATCATGTCATCTCTGATATGTACAGTACAGTGAAGGCATTTAAAACCAACTGACTCTGTGGGAGACGCAGATGCGGAAAGAAAATTTGAGCCACTTTCCCAGCTGCCAGACCATGAAAGAGAAGCTCTCTACCAGTGCGTTCCCGAGCGCACAGTTGGCTGATAAATAGGTATGCTTGCCGCTGACTTTCGACGCCGATTTGCTGACTTTGAAGCACAAAAAAGCAGGTTGGAACTGCTCGGTAACCCATTTGCTGTTGACGTGGAAAGCTCACCACCAAACCTCCAAATGGAGTTGATTGACCTCCAATGCAATGATGCACTGAGGCAAAATATGCGGCAGTGGGTGCTGCGGAGTTCGCCCGTTTCCTCCCCGACACAATGCCCCAGCTGCGCATCCAGGCTGCTCAACGTTGTCTATGTTTGGCAGCACATACCTGTGTGAACACTGTTTTCTTTGATGAACCTGAACAAAACATCACACAGAAGTCGACTTACTGCTGAACACCTCCACTCAATTCTGAGGATTTCCTCAGCTCAGAGCCTTACCCGAACATTGATGAACTTGTGGAAAAGATGGGACACCACCAAGTATCACCCTCAACCTCAAACAAGTGAACATTACTGTGCAATCACATATTTAGAGTTTTACTCAGTTCAAGTTTAAAAGTTAAAGTTTAATATTTGTTTTCACTGCATGTTACTTCTCCTTAAACAAAGTGTTGTTTTTGATTAATAGATTTTTGCACTTTATTTTATTGTATTTCAATCAATTATATTTTAAAAATATTTCAGTTGAGTGGATGATAGAAATTGCTATTATTGTTTTTTTCTTTGAAGTAAATTTAGCCCACTTTTGCTAAAATAGAAAATATAGCTACTGATGTGCCTTGAATACCGGTTTCTTTCATTTAATGTTCATGTTATGGGATTTTTTATAAAGGAAATTTGTCTTTTGTGTCTGTTGAAAATTAAGATTACTGACAGAGCCATAAGAAAATATTGCTTTATTTATCTGATCATATTGGAATATATTTGTTAGGTTTTCAGTAGGTTCAATTAGGTTCACTAGACTATATGCGTCATTTAAAATTTTTTCAATGAACATTCGAACAGTCCGGCCTCGCTTGTAGCTAAATTTTTTATTTGCCCTCCGTCCATTTGACTTTGACACCCTGCTTTACAATGAAGATCTGTGAAGTTATTTGGATTTTACATTTTAGTTTACTTTTTATAATGATTTATACATCTTATTTATTTATTGCCCTATCATGGTGGAACAGCTTTTTAAAATAAATTATACATCTCATTTATTTATTGTCCTATCATGGGGACTACATTTATAAAATAATTATACATCGAATGTATTATTTATGGTCCTATGTTGATGGAACGGTCCACAACCCTATACCCTAGACACCCACCTGAATGACCCAGATACTAAGGAGAAGCCCCTATCTGTTTTATGGCCTGCTGTAAGCAGCCTGTATGCAGCCAAACTGCGGTCAGAGACCTAGAGCAGCACGGCCCCCTCAAAGATTCTGAGCCTGCCTGGCAGGACAAAGCCAAAGCCCCCTGAAGGGAGAGCATAATATACAAGGAAATTCTCAAAACTGCTAATGAGAACCTTGACGACCTTGTACCTAGCCGGTGGGGATTCCGATGGGGTGCCCCCAACCAGGCAGTGGCAGTGCTGGCAACACTAGCTGCAGTAACCCATGGGGAGGGGGGTCACACTTGGACATTCAGAGAGGGGGCATATTATTGTGACCCTGGTGGCACAAAATCAAAGGTCTGACTGTACGGAGATGCTTGGGAATATGGTCACTACGGGGGACCATATTGTGGGTGTTTCAGGGGAAGGGTGTATATCTGACCTTCATCTAGGACGTGACAATGGTTAATCAAATCTCCCCACTTCTGCCCATTTTTTTGCTCTGTTTTGCAGGCCTTCTCATACAGCTGCAACTGTATATGCATTCGTAAATCAAGACCTTTCTTGAGTTGGGCTCTGGGATGGTGCAACTGTTGAGTCTATGGTTGTTGTGGGGGAAAGGGGTTGAGTGTGTGTGTGTGTATCCCACAACTGTTGCGAGGGAGTAAAAGATGTTATGGACAATATAGGATGAGTCACAATAATTGTTTGCTATAATAATAATTGCTTGCAATAATGTTCATTTAATGTTGTAAATGACTATTGTAGCTGGAAACGGCAGAATAAAAAAACAAAAGAAGGAATTTCTACATAGGCCCATTATCAGCAACCA
Organism: Salvelinus sp. IW2-2015; assembly: GCF_002910315.2. NCBI lineage: Eukaryota > Metazoa > Chordata > Actinopteri > Salmoniformes > Salmonidae > Salvelinus > Salvelinus sp. IW2-2015. The sequence goes on along the minus strand of NC_036870.1, from coordinate 3,192,362 downwards.
TCACTCCTGTGTTCCAATGGCACGTTGTGTTAGATAATACAAGTTTATCATTTTAAAAGGCTAATTGATCAGAAAACCCTTTTGCAATTATGTTAGCACAGCTGAAAACTGTTGTACTGATTAAAGAAGCAATACAACTGGCCTTCCACTTAAGTCAAATTTTGCGTTGACGTCATTGGAAGACTAACCGAACATTCGGAAGTTAGGATTCGCCCATTCCAGAAAACCTTCCAGCTTTTCACATTTTTCTCCTAGTTCAGGATCAGTTTCGGGTTTTAAATACATGGTTATATTTGACATAAGGTTGGGGTTGAGCTGACCCTAGAGCAGTACTTATATCTTCTCTTCTGGTGTTCTTATGGATGTCCCAGCAGCCACCCTGCCCTGTACGTCAGACAGGGGGTGGTGTGGGACCGCCAGGCCGCAAGTACAAACCCGTTTCTTTCCACTGCCTTGCTCACAATGCGTCGTCTTGTGGGGGACCTGCTGTGCCTCTGCTCCGGCATGAACCCCCCCCACTCACTGAGTTGTTTTGAGTGTTGGGGTGTTCGGTTTAAGGGTCTCTAGGGTGAAGGTGGCACTGGCATGGATCTTTTCCAGATTTGGACTGTGGCACACTGGCATTGGAGTGTTGGGGGGGGGCAACATCCATTCCACACTGTCCTGAGCCAACCCTTGCAACAGCCACTGCATGGGCAGGGTCATATTGTTGCATGGCGCCTGAAAAGCGTCAAGCACGAGGTCGGACCACAAATTGGCTGACTGGCACGGTCCCTCCGGGTCCCCCCCTTAGAAATCTATTTGGCACTGTGAGTACTGTATGCCTGGAGCTTTTTAAAGGTCTTTGTGAAACTTCCGGAAATCCTGTACTTTCTATTGGGTGGCCTACTGAGTGATGTCATGGAGGAGCTGGCTGCTCGTTGCTTTCTTGGWTCTCATGCTCCCACTTCTAAACAGCTTGCTGATGGCCCATTTGAAATGCTTAACGTGGAGCGTTTCCTTTTTGGAGATCAAAATCCATGAAATGAATTGCCTTGCCAAGAGTTTTATTTTATCCCCATCGTGAAATAACTAGCAAATGTGCGATGTCTCCAAATGGTACTAGGGGCAAATCAAGTGGCATTTCACACAAATGAATGAGAGGGCTGAGTGTTTGAGACTTCTTTCCTGTATGGGAGGTGGGGAGGAGGGAGAATGTGTCTGTTACTTGAACTCTGTGAAGGGTTTATTTGGGCTGCGATCTGAGGTGCAGTTAACTCTAATGAACTTATCCTCGGCAGCACAGGTAACTCTGGGTCTTCCTTTCCTGTGGCGGTCCTCATGAGAGCCAGTAAAGCGGCACAAATGAGGAGCATTGAGGTCGCAGCCCTGAAATGGAAGATAAAGCCATTTTGAAAAGCATAATGTAGTGCATGAACGTTTTTCCGTACAACACCCCTGGCCTGCAGCGTAACCCTGTTCACACGCATGCCTGTTTTCATTGACGCGCTCTCTTTTTTAGGTGCTTCTTCTGCTTTTGGCGGTGCGTCATCTTCATTGTGTGACCATCACTAAAGCTCACGGCTATTCAGTGACAGCCACTGGATATCATCCAGAATTGATCAGGGAGGACAAATTGATTCATTCCTGGCACGAGAAAATGTATTTTCTTTCCCCAAAAGAATGGACAACTGCAGTGATTAATTTTTGTCCTCCCCTACAATCTCTCTCTCACTCTCATGATCTACTTGAATAACTGCTCGTAGAATAACAGCCCGAATTGCATCACGTATAACAAATGTTTTATGTTCTTACAGAGGACATTTCATTAGTTCCTTCACTTCTTATTTTTGGATCCTTTTTACAAATATACATTTATTTTAACTACAGACTAAATAGGTAGAGAAAATGCAACAAAGCAGGGGACCTCAGCAATGCAAAATGCTGGACCTCCGCAGTGCTGCCACTCGTTATACGGTACTCTCTCATGTGCATGCATTTTTAAATGGAGGATACCATTAGCTACAGTAGGGGGTTTGAGGCCCAGAGTACTGAGGGCTCTGCCTGCCAGATCAACAGAAGCCTGCATGGAGGGCAGTGTCAAAGCAGTCTGACACCCTGGGTACCTTCGCCAGTCGACTCGGCTCAACTGGACCATCAATAATGGATACGAGAGAGTAGAGAGACGAAGGTGCATTAGAGTTAACCCAATTTGAAATGGGGGAGGAATGGAAATTTGGAAACGGTCCTCAGCAGCACTCTACTTACAGGGTCTTGATCGCATGGACTTGCATTAGGTAGGCCGCAGCCTGCGCTTGGGCTCACCCTACGAGATAAGTAGCTGAACTTGCGTGGGTGTACACTAGTTATAGACCGGAAGTCATGTGACTTGACCGATCACGTGTCAAGGTGGGCACTGCAGAGCTTAGCCATCTCAACAGACACTCTTTGTAGGGTCTTTTCATTTGGTGGGTTATTTGTGCTCATCAAAATGGTTAAACAACTGAAACGGTCCCATGCCGCTGGTCGATCACGTTACAAAGATTTGGCCATACACGTACAGGTGGGCACTGAATGACATGCAGGGGGAAGTGGAACAAATTGAATACACGGGTTACAGTTACCTCCCTCTCCATTTCTAGTCCTTGATATCTGGGAAGTCGTGACTTGTATTAACAAGCGAGAAAAATAAAATCGCCTCATCATGGGCACAAACACGACACAACGACATCTTGATCACAGTTGACAGTTTCCATAACTTGTTCATATCCTAAATGTATTCACATCAAACACATTTACAAATTACCAGTCGTTTTCAGACAAATTTCTGTCCGAATGCATTGTTCCATTTTGATTCTTCCTATCGTTTTGGAAACTGCTCACTCTCGTCCCCGAGTGGAAGAATGTGATTGTTGTTCTATTCTCTCGTTCCTTTCCCATATTCTATTGCCTCATTGCAGCAGTCCTGTAAYTTGTCTTCGATTTCAATTAGACGTGTCATGGAAAGACACAAAACACCGTGTCAAAGGAAAGACCATGGCCTTCAGATTTAATAGTGCTACAAAAGAAAACGTTCTCACAAAATAGTAGCAACAAAAGAATTAGACTGGTGACCCTCAGGACAATGATTCCTCACCAGTCCTGCAGGCTCTTTCAGATTGTTTCTCATTTCCAGCTCTGAACACTTACCCGTTTTTGAGTCATAGATTCTGCAAGTCAGAGCRGCAAGTCCATCGTCCGTATACTCTCACAAACACTCAGATTCCATTTCCTGTTGTCTCTGTGTGCTCGATCACCCTCATAATTCTATTGGATATCTATCTCCGTAGTTTTTTGGTTTAAAAATMTAATTAAAAGCTTATCTGATTTCCAAAGAAAATAGAGAATGATGTGGATAGTTCACTGCTATACACACCTTTTCTATTCGTATACTGTCTATACACAGCATTATATACTGTATAAGTAAATCAATATACACTGAGTGTACAACACATTAGGACCACCTTCCTAATATTGAGTTGCACCCCCTTTTGCCCTCAAAACAGCCTCAATTCGTTYGGGCYTGGACTCTGCAAGGTGTTGAAAGCGTTCCACAGGGATGCTGGCCCATGTTGACTCCAAATGTTCCCACAGTTGTGTCAAGTTGGCTGGATGCCTTTTGGGTGGTGGACCATTCTTGATACACACGGGAAACTGTTGAGCGTGAAAAACCCAGCAGCGTTGCAGTTCTTGACACACTCAAACCGGTGCGCCTGGCACCTCCTACCYTACCCTGTTCAAAGGCACTTAAATCTGTTGTCTTGCCCATTCTCCCTCTGAATGGCACAAATACACAATCCATGTCTCAATTGTCTCAAGGCTTAAAAATGCTTCTTTAACCTGTCTCCTCCCCTTCATCTACACTGATTGAAATGGATTTAACAAGTGACATCAATAAGGAATCATAGACTGACCAGGGAAATCCTAATGTTTTTTACACTCGGTGTAAGTCAATCAATACCAGGTGTCCCTAATGGTTTTTTACACTCGGTGTAAGTCAATCAATACGGATCAATGAAGCTTGAGATCTGGCCAAAGGCTCATAGATCCCAGCTGTCAGTGTACCCCCCCTGAACGTGGTCTGAAATAAGTTGGTTCTGACCCTCTCTAATGCTCCCTTTGCAGATGGTGTTCCTGGTTGGACTGTACCAAATTCACCCTCGGGGGAGCAACTGAAGAACGGTGGCCCGACCCCTCTACGCTCTGCAGAGCCCTCCCCAGCCCTCAGGAAAAAAAGCCCTGCCCATGGTGCTGAGGTAAGGGGATAACTCCTTTTTCCGCTTTCTCTCTCATTATCTCTCGATCTCGTTCTCATTATCTCTTTCTCTCTCTCGCTCTGTGTAAATCATAATTACTCTCCATGTGCAGTAAACTCACCTATTAGGATGTCCCTGTGCATCTCTGTACACATGTTTTTGTCATGTGGTGCTTTTAAACAGCATCTTTAAAAAATTCTGAGTATGTCCCCACCCTATCTTAGTCATGTCCTGCGTCAGAGCAAGGAGTAGAAATACAGTCTCAGAGAATCTGCTGTGTAGTGGGTCCCAGAGACAACTAGAGCCATGATAAATGTTTAAAGAAGTGTTGTGACTTTAATTTCATTAATTTGGTGACTGTTATTTATCTAATCAACTAACTTTGTTTAATAGTTATGCGATTTAAATGAATCATCTAACAATTAACTTATTAGGAATTGGGGCACCACGAGAGCGGTTCTTTAAAAAGTTACCATCTCCCAAATTAAATTCTAAACGTCTTTACCTATCACATCCATAAACAGTCAATGGATTAATTATAACCTCGTATCATGTCATCATTCTGAACAGTTGTAACCTGCATCTGTAAAAAACACAGCCTTACTTATGATTCAGTACTACACAAATTGGTTTAATTATTTATTTACTAGCTAACTAAATGGTAACACAGGATAAACATGCACACTTAATACATTAAATCAGGTCCCTAGCGCACTGACACAATATGGCGGCATGTTACAAAAAAAGATGGGGAGGGCAAGAGAGAGGGACAGAGACATAATACTTTGATACATTTAGAAACTACTCTCACAGTAATCATATACTTTGCACACGAACCACAGCCCGTTTGGAGTAAGAAATCATGAATGTATTTACGTATAAATGTCTTGGTTCGTGGTGTAGTCCTGAACAGAACTACAGAGTTGATTTCCCTTCCATTCGCTCTTGAAGCTGCCTCTTTGAAGATAGGCTAGCCAGCCGTGTCGATGGTTCCCATTGGGTGATGAGAGTAGCGTACTCTGCTGATTTGAGAAGAATAGTAGAATGGTCCCATTTAAGTTCAGTGATTGTCCGGGAGGTGACTATCATCTCTACCTCGTTGAGATTTCAGAGTTCAAACCACTTTGGATGTGAGCTGCAGCTCGACGCCTTTCTAGTCTGATATGTTAATTCTTAACCCATTGTTTTATACAGTTCATTCAGAAGGGGAAGTTTGTGAGGCTGACACGCTCTGACCTCACTCAAGGGGCGGTGACTACTCACTTGTACACATTTCCTCTTATAGTTTCTAAGATTTACATCCCTCTCAACAAAAACACTTCCATCATATTTCATACATAACATAGAGGATATTGTGCATTGTATTCTATTGTGTATATTTTTCAAGTTACAGTATTTCCTCTATAACATTTTTAATGACATCACAAAATAACAACTAAAATGACATTATTATTCTTTAGATCGCCTCTGACCATTCCCCACGTTCTATGTTAGAAATATTGTTACAGTATTTGCTTTAGAACATGTTATAGTTTCAGAGGAAAATGTCCGTGTAGACAAAGGCACATTCCTGTTTGAATTTGGAGAGGGAGATAGCTGAATGTTCTAATCATTGATTTACAACGGGGTGTGAACGGTCAACCCCCCCCCCCCCC
>NC_036870.1:3152874-3186408 GCF_002910315.2 Salvelinus sp. IW2-2015 | reverse complement strand
GATCAGCGGGGTGGAGATGTTGTTCCTACCCTCACCACCTGGGGGGGCCCGTCAGGAAGTCCAGTACCCAGTTGCACAGGGTGGGGTCGAGCCCAGGGTCTCGAGCTTGATGATGAGTTTGGAGGGTACTATGGTGTTAAATGCTGAGCTGTCGTCGATGAACAGCATTCTCACATAGGTATTCCTCTTGTCCAGATGGGATAGGGCAGTGTGCAGTGTGGTTGCGATTGCATCGTCTGTGGACCTATTGGGTCGGTAAGCAAATTGGAGTGGGTCTGGGTGTCAGGTAGGGTGGAGGTGATATGGTCTTGACTAGTCTCTCAAAGCACTTCATGATGACGGAAGTGAGTGCCTACGGGGCGGTAGTCGTTTAGCTCAGTTACCTTAGCTTTCTTGGGAACAGGAACAATGGTGGCCCTCTTGAAGCATGTGGGAACAGCAGACTGGGATAGGGATTGATTGAATATGTCCTTAAACACACCAGCCAGCTGGTCTGCGCATGCTCTGAGGACGCGGCTGGGAATGCCATCTGGGCCTGCAGCCTTGCGAGGATTAACACGTTTAAATGTTTTACTCACTTCGGCTGCAGTGAAGGAGAGCCCGCAGGTTTTGGTAGCGGGCCGTGTCAGTGCACTGTATTGTCCTCAACGCGAGCAAAAAAGTTATTTGTCTGTCTGGGAGCAAGACATCCTGGTCCGCGACGGGGCTGGTTTTCTTTTTGTAATCCGTGATTGACTGTAGACCGCTGCCAAATACCTCTTGTGTCTGAGCTGTTGAATGGCGACTCTACTTTGTCTCTATACTGGCACTTAGCTTGTTTGATTGCCTTGCGGAGGGAATAGCTACACTGTTTGTATTCGGTCATGTTTCCGGTCACCTTGCCCTGGTTAAATGCAGTGGTTCGCGCTTTCAGTTTCACGCGAATGCTGCCATCAATCCACGGTTTCTGGTTTGGGAATGTTTTAATCGTTGCTGTCGGTATTACGTCGCCGCTCACTTTCTAATGAACTCACTCACCGAATCAGCGTATTCGTCAATGTTGTTGTTGGACGCAATGCGGAACATATCCCAATCCACGTGATCGAAGTAATCTTGAAGCGTGGATTCAGATTGGTCGGACCAGCGTTGAACAGACCTGAGCGCGGGAGCTTCTTGTTTTAGTTTCTGTTTGTAGGCTGGAAGCAACAAAATGGAGTCGTGGTCAGCTTTTCCGAAAGGAGGGCGGGGGAGGGCCTTATATGCGTCGCAGAAGTTAGAATAACAATGATCCAGGGTTTTACCAGCCCTGGTAGAACAATCGATATGCTGATAGAATTTAGGGAGTTTTGTTTTCAGATTAGCCTTGTTAAAATCCCCAGCTACGATGAATGAAGCTTCAGGGTGTGTGGTTTCCAGTTTACATAGTCAGATAAGTTCGTTCAGGGCCATCGATGTGTCTGCTTGGGGGGGAATATATACGGCTGTGATTATAATCGAGAGAATTCCCGTGGTAGATAATGCTGTCGACATTTGATTGTGAGGAATTCTAAGTCAGGTGATCAGAATGACTTGAGTTCTCTGTATGTTGTTATGATCACACCACGTCTCGTTAATCATAAGGCATACCCCCCCCCGCCCCTCTTCTTACCAGAAAGATGTTTGTTTTCTGTCAGCGCGATGCGTGAAGAAACCAGCTGGCTGCACCGACTCCGTTAGCGTCTCGAGTGAGCCATGTTTCAGTGAAGCAAAGAACGTTACAAGTCTCTGATGTCTCTCTGGAATGCTACCCTTGCTCGGATTTCATCAACCTTGTTGTCAATAGACTGGACTGGAGACTGGAGTAGTATGCTAGGGAGTGGAGCGCGATGTGCCCGTCTCCGAAGCCTGACCAGAAGACTGCTTGTTTGCCCCTTTGGCTGACTGGCACGGTCCCTCCGGGTCCCCCCCCTTAGAAATCTATTTGGCACTGTGAGTACTGTATGCCTGGAGTTTTTTAAAGGTTTTGTGAAACTTCCGGAAATATTGAACTTTCTATGGGTGGCCTACTGAGTGATGTCATGGAGGAGCTGGCTGCTCGTTGCTTTCTTGATTCTCATGCTCCCTTTCTAAACAGCTTGCTGATGCCCATTTGAAATGCTTAACGTGGAGCGTTTCCTTTTTGGAGATCAAAATCCATGAAATGAATTGCCTTGCCAAGAGTTTTATTTTATCCCATCGTGAAATAACTAGCAAATGTGCGATGTCTCCAAATGGTACTAGGGCAAATCAAGTGGCATTTCACACAAATGAATGAGAGGGCTGAGTGTTTGAGACTTCTTTCCTGTATGGGAGGTGGGGAGGAGGGAGAATGTGTCTGTTACTTGAACTCTGTGAAGGGTTTATTTGGGCTGCGATCTGAGGTGCAGTTAACTCTAATGAACTTATCTCGGCAGCACAGGTAACTCTGGGTCTTCCTTTCCTGTGGCGGTCCTCATGAGAGCCAGTAAAGCGGCACAAATGAGGAGCATTGAGGTCGCAGCCCTGAAATGGAAGATAAAGCCATTTTGAAAAGCATAATGTAGTGCATGAACGTTTTTCCGTACAACACCCCTGGCCTGCAGCGTAACCCTGTTCACACGCATGCCTGTTTTCATTGACGGCGCTCTCTTTTTTAGGTGCTTCTTCTGCTTTTGGCGGTGCGTCATCTTCATTGTGTGACCATCACTAAAGCTCACGGCTATTCAGTGACAGCCACTGGATATCATCCAGAATTGATCAGGGAGGACAAATTGATTCATTCCTGGCACGAGAAAATGTATTTTCTTTCCCCAAAAGAATGGACAACTGCAGTGATAATTTTTGTCCTCCCCTACAATCTCTCTCTCACTCTCATGATCTACTTGAATAACTGCTCGTAGAATACAGCCCGAATTGCATCACGTATAACAAATGTTTTATGTTCTTACAGAGGACATTTCATTAGTTCCTTCACTTCTTATTTTTGGATCCTTTTTACAAATATACATTTATTTTAACTACAGACTAAATAGGTAGAGAAAATGCAACAAAGCAGGGGACCTCAGCAATGCAAAATGCTGGACCTCCGCAGTGCTGCCACTCGTTATACGGTACTCTCTCATGTGCATGCATTTTTAAATGGAGGATACCATTAGCTACAGTAGGGGTTTGGGCCCAGAGTACTGAGGGCTCTGCCTGCCAGATCAACAGAGCCTGCATGGAGGGCAGTGTCAAAGCAGTCTGACACCCTGGGTACCTTCGCCAGTCGACTCGGCTCAACTGGACCATCAATAATGGATACGAGAGAGTGAGAGAGAAAGGTGCATTAGAGTTAACCCAATTTGAAATGGGGGAGGAATGGAAATTTGGAAACGGTCCTCAGCAGCACTCTACTTACAGGGTCTTGATCGCATGGACTTGCATTAGGTAGGCCGCAGCCTGCGCTTGGGCTCACCCTACGAGATAAGTAGCTGAACTTGCGTGGGTGTACACTAGTTATAGACCGGAAGTCATGTGACTTGACCGATCACGTGTCAAGGTGGGCACTGCAGAGCTTAGCCATCTCAACAGACACTCTTTGTAGGGTCTTTTCATTTGGTGGGTTATTGTTGCTCATCAAAATGGTTAAACAACTGAAACGGTCCCATGCCGCTGGTCGATCACGTTACAAGATTTGGCCATACACGTACAGGTGGGCACTGAATGACATGCAGGGGAAGTGGAACAAATTGAATACACGGGTTACAGTTACCTCCCTCTCCATTTCTAGTCCTTGAATCTCTGGGAAGTCGTGACTTGTATTAACAAGCGAGAAAAATAAAATCGCCTCATCATGGGCACAAACACGACACAACGACATCTTGATCACAGTTGACAGTTTCCATAACTTGTTCATATCCTAAATGTATTCACATCAAACAATTTACAAATTACCAGTCGTTTTCAGACAAATTTCTGTCCGAATGCATTGTTCATTTTGATTCTTCCTATCGTTTTGGAAACTGCTCACTCTCGTCCCCGAGTGGAAGAATGTGATTGTTGTTCTATTCTCTCGTTCCTTTCCCATATTCTATTGCCTCATTGCAGCAGTCCTGTAATTGTCTTCGATTTCAATTAGACGTGTCATGGAAAGACACAAAACACGTGTCAAAGGAAAGACCATGGCCTTCAGATTTAATAGTGCTACAAAAGAAAACGTTCTCACAAAATAGTAGCAACAAAAGAATTAGACTGGTGACCCTCAGGACAATGATTCCTCACCAGTCCTGCAGGCTCTTTCAGATTGTTTCTCATTTCCAGCTCTGAACACTTACCCGTTTTTGAGTCATAGATTCTGCAAGTCAGAGCGCAAGTCCATCGTCCGTATATCTTCACAAACACTCAGATTCCATTTCCTGTTGTCTCTGTGTGCTCGATCACCCTCATAATTCTATTGGATATCTATCTCCGTAGTTTTTTGGTTTAAAAATTTAATTAAAAGCTTATCTGATTTCCAAAGAAATAGAGAATGATGTGGATATTTCACTGCTATACACACCTTTTCTATTCGTATACTGTCTATCCACAGCATTATATACTGTATAAGTAAATCAATATACACTGAGTGTACAACACATTAGGACCACCTTCCTAATATTGAGTTGCACCCCTTTTGCCCTCAAAACAGCCTCAATTCGTTGGGGCGTGGACTCTGCAAGGTGTTGAAAGCGTTCCACAGGGATGCTGGCCCATGTTGATCCAAATGTTCCCACAGTTGTGTCAAGTTGGCTGGATGCCTTTTGGGTGGTGACCATTCTTGATACACAGGGAAACTGTTGAGCGTGAAAAACCCAGCAGCGTTGCAGTTCTTGACACACTCAAACCGGTGCGCCTGGCACCTCCTACCTACCCTGTTCAAAGGCACTTAAATCTGTTGTCTTGCCCATTCTCCCTCTGAATGGCACAAATACACAATCCATGTCTCAATTGTCTCAGGCTTAAAAATGCTTCTTTAACCTGTCTCCTCCCTTCATCTACACTGATTGAAATGGATTTAACAAGTGACATCAATAAGGAATCATAGACTGACCAGGGAAATCCTAATGTTTTTTACACTCGGTGTAAGTCAATCAATACCAGGTGTCCCTAATGGTTTTTTACACTCGGTGTAAGTCAATAAATACGGATCAATGAAGCTTGAGATCTGGCCAAAGGCTCATAGATCCCAGCTGTCAGTGTACCCCCCTGAACGTGGTCTGAAATAAGTTGGTTCTGACCCTCTCTAATGCTCCTTTGCAGATGGTGTTCCTGGTTGGACTGTACCAAATTCACCCTCGGGGAGCAACTGAAGAACGGTGGCCCGACCCCTCTACGCTCTGCAGAGCCCTCCCCAGCCCTCAGGAAAAAAAGCCCCCATGGTGCTGAGGTAAGGGGAGATTTACTCTCTCACACACACACACACACACACACACACACACACACACACACACAACACACACCACAACAACACACACACACACACCACACACACACACCACACACACACACACACAAGGCACACCACACACACACACACACACACACACACACACACACACACACACACACACACACACACCTCTTACCTTAATTACTCACCATATGCAGTATACTCTCACACATTGGGCCTCTGGGGTGTCTGTACGCGTGTGTGTTGCATCCCTGGTTATTAAAGGGGCCAGGTTCTTTTAGAAACATCTCGAAAGTGGTGGTTTATTGTAACTTGACAGAGGAGACGGCATGACTGCTTCCAAAGACCTCTCCATCTGCGCCCGCTCTAAGGGCAGCAGAGCTATTACCCAGGCCATCAGCCGATAAGGGCCTATCAATGAAGACATTTTGAACCAATCATAAACATGCAGACCTTGATCATGCACAGAACAAGTGCCTGCTTTAGCGACTGCACTGTGACATTTGTTTTTCATGTGGTGCTTTTCACGCTTGAGAGAGAAATTCAGCGCATCGAAGTCATGTCCTGTGTCCGAGCAAGGAGAGGAAACAGTCAAATAAACGAAAATAAAAATGTATTTGTCACATGCGCCGAATACAACCGTGAAATGCMTACTTACAAGCCCTTAATTAACCAACAATGCAGTTTTAAGAAAATAAGAGTTAAAGAAATATTGATTAAATAAACTAAAGTGAAACAATTAAAGCGTAACAAGAAAATAACAATAATGAGGCTATGTACAGGTTAGTCGAGGTAATTGAGGTAATATATTCAGTACCAGTCAAAGATTTGGACACCTACTCATTCCAGGGTTTTTCTTTATTTTTACTATTTTCTACATTGTAGAATAATAGTGAAGACATCAAAACTATGAAATAACACATATGGAATCATGTAGTAACCAAAAAAAGTGTTATATTTGAGATTCTTAAAAGTAGCCACCCTTTTCCTTGATGACAGCTTTTCACACTATTGTGTGTTAGTTTAAGCAGACTGCTTGTCTGTTGTGACTTAGATGAAGATCAGATCAAATTTTATGACCAATTTATGCAGAAATCCAGATAATTCCAAAGGGTTCACATACTTTTTCTTGCCACTGTGTATATATATGTGATGGTATGTATAGACATTATAGATAGAATATTTAGTATATCTGTAGAATACATAGAATAGTATATTTTCATTTTATTTGATTTAACCTTTATATAACTAGGCAAGTCAGTTAAGAACAAATTCTTATTTTACAAACCCTCACCCGGATGACGCTGGGCCAATTGTGCYCCTCCCTATAGCACTCCGGATCACGGCCGGTTGTGATACAGCCCGGGATCGAACCAGGGTCTGTAGTGACACCTAGCACTGAGCTGCGGTGCCTTAGGTGTGCCACTCGGGATATACAGCAGTAGTTGAATAACAAATACTTTATGTGATCAGCACTGCTTGTGGCGAAGAGATACAGTATATCTGTAATTTACTCAGCATGTTGAGTATGTACCTACTGTATTTTGTGATATAGGATGAATGTGCATATCTGTTCTTAGAGGATTTCCAAAACGACAAATAGGCAGCCTGTGTGATCCAAATGAAAAAAAACGTACTGAACATTTACGTGTAATATACGAAAGTAAGAGCATATCATTTGGCTTGGTTTACAAAGCTGTGGAATCACATTTGCTGCTTAAAAGCATTTCACTAAGCATTGTGCTATCAATGAAGAGATGAAATGGTCGCAAAACCGAGACTCGTGATGACGCGATTGCGTTTTTCCTCTGTTGTGAAATTCCATTGCAGTGACTGTGTTGCTCAGAGGGGCGTAGGAACTCAATGCACTTCTAACATTTTAATAGTGATGCTAGTGCCGGCTAGTGTGTGTGTGTGGGGTGGGGGGGGCTTCCCATGAATATCTAATAGAACAGTGGAGTTACAATGTCACAGAAATCGCTCTGTCATTTGAATCACTTTGAACTTTGATTCTGACATTATTATTCCATCATCCCAGTTTGAGCGATATTTTACATTCCCGAATGAGACCAAGATTAACGAGGAGATTGTCCCCTCTAACACATCGGCTGTCATGCCAAGGCATAATAACCCTGTCAAATGTTACAATTATAACATTACTTTGTCATAAATGCTTGTCATTACAGATGAATTCCAGCCTCGTAATTACCAGACTGATTATCGCTGCGCCATTCTATCCGTGTAGCGTTTTAATGTCGACTCACGGGATCAGGCGGCTCATGGGGATAGATGAATTCATGTCAGTACACAAATCTCAATCAGAATACACAATGAGATTGAANTGGTGGCTTTTTGATCTTGATGCGTGCTGAGAATAATTGCAATCCGGACAAATGCCATCATGAGGTATACAACAGGTATTATAAACCCAACTTGTAATTTAGAAGGATTGAAACGTAATGTAACAGGCTATGTATGGCAAAGTAATAATTAGTAATAGACCCGAGGACTGTAAATCGCTTAATGTGTCTCTGTGGTGACATGTACTACTCTATGGATTCCCTGTACATTTTCATCGTAATAAGTAAAACATTGATAATAAGACTAAGTCAAATGCTTAAGGCAGTTATATTGTGATTATTTTTTTTTTTTTTTACTTATTTTTTTTTTTTTTTATGTACTAGGCCTACAATTGAACTACGTCAATCATTTCCACACAGTCTCATTTTGCAGAGGGTGTTAAATAAATCAATCAATGGGGAAGTTTGATATGGTCAGTTGACTTGGTGTGTCGACAGGCTAAATCAGTGGTTATGTGTGGTGGCGCTGGTGGTGCCATCCTCATCTGGACTCTCTCCCATTTGGCTTTGGGGCTTCCCTATGATCAAATCCAACATGACTGTGATGTATAGAGGATTTCAAGTGAGTGCTTGGAATTGGTGTTTGTTCGATGGCAGTTACTCAATACAAGTGTTTTTTGGGGGGGGGGTCGTCATCTGCAAATTTTTCTGTGGACTATTGCAAAAAAATGACAAAGTAGTCACAGAACTTTGCCAATGTGGCAGAATTAGAGAGGAGATAGAGAGTCTGGTTAGAGTGTTTCTGTATTACATGCTGAAAAGTTGTTTTTGGAAGTCTGCTTTGTTGAGTGCCATATACACTAAATATTTCATGTGATTTCGTTGGTCAAGATCTTCTGTGCTGTGTATCTGGACTAGACTGCATCTCTCGTCTGTCTATAGGTCACAGCAATAGAGTCCACCAAAAACAATCACAACTTGCAACTTTCTGATAATTCACCCAGACTGTGTGTCTAGACTAGCAGCTAGCTACTTCTCCAACCCCCCTTTTGTTCTGATGTGCGAAGTCAACATTTCATCAACGGTTCTAGGACTGGAGTGGCCTGTCGAGGAAGAGGGCCGAGAGGAGATGGAGCTAATTGCCAAGGCTCATTAGTCCAGCTCGACACGCACTTTTATCTTCTAACGATAGCCGACACCCTCGTGTATTCTCAATGAATTATTCTCGCMCCAATCAGGGGAAGACGGAGCGTCTGCCATCTTCTGCTTCTGCCTTAGTAAGGAGAGAGAAGTCAAGAAGGAGTTAGAGATATGAGGAAAGGATTCATCACAAGTGGATGGGTTTTTTGTATACTTTTTTTTGGGGGGGGGGGGGGCGGGGGGGCATTTGTGAACTATAGTGATTTTCCAGGAGTTGAGATGATCGAGGTGGCTAATGGATGCGGTGGATAGAGTGATAGACAGGGGGTACATGTGCTCGTCAGAACTGCGGGGATGAACTTGGTCGAGTTTAGAGGAGCTGGTGTCAAGCCTGCCCCCTGGTGGCTTTGAAATATATTGTAGCCACAGCATCATACTTCTTTGCTGAGGTTCTTTTTACTCTTTGGCAGCCGTTCTCATTATGGGTTATAGGCTATGCTATGGCCTACTGTAGGACATATACGTGTCTGTGTCACAGAATATGTGGTTTGATGGCTCTTAAATGCAAGGAGATTCATGCAGTATTACTACACAGTCCATTCACACCTCGACTAGTCTGCGACATTGCCTTTGTAACCCCATACACAAGCCAAGGTGAAGTGTATAGCTCTTGGAGTTTCCATACACTCTTGACTCGATGCTTATTCTCCGTWWAAAAAAWWAAAAAAAGCAGCGTCAGTGTCATTAGACTTGTTCATCTGATTCCTTCAGGAAAAACAGAAGCAGTYCAAAACATGACGTTTAAAATGGCGTTTAACATCGGGAGAAAGCACTTCATCGTCTGGCAGGGGGCTGGGAGTGTGCCGAGGAAAAATGGGATTGAAAGTGCTTGTGTTAGCAGAAATCAGGTGGTTTTATGCATTTCKAATACCCCATGCAATATTTTGGCAGGTATAATACAACAGTCCCCGTCATCACTATTCTGTATGCAGAGTAGGTTCCGAGTAGAGGAATGACAGCTATTTCAATCAATTCCTCATACCAGAGAGGCAAAGAAACTGATCTGTATTTTCTGTAACTTTGAAACTTGGATAATCGCTGAACAACACATGTATTTGCTGTCCAAAATGATCTGGACAGGGCTTTGTAAATCAAAACAAAGGATCACAGAGWATTCGGAATACAATATTTTAGTGATGTTTACTTTGTTTAAAGGGGAAGTTCACCCAAAAACACTTCTGGGCCCGTCTTAACACTTGTCTGGCCATTTGTTAGTACCCCAGAGAGTTTGTAGGTGTTTTGCTTGAGTTTTTAGATGTACAGTTGAAGTCGGAAGTTTACATACACCTTAGCCWAATACATTTAAACTGTTTTTCACAATTCCTGACATTTAACCCTGGTAAAAATTCCCTGTCTTAGGCCAGTTAGGATCAGCACTTTATTTTAAGAATGTGAAATGTCAGAATAATAGTAGAGATAATGATTTATTTCAGCTTTTATTTCTTTCATCAAATTCCCAGTGGGTCAGAAGTTTACATACACTCAATTAGAATTTTGGTAGCATTGCCTTTAAATTGTTTAACCAGGTTGAAATGTTTTGGGTAGCCTTCCACAAGATTCCCACAATAAGATGGGTGAATTTTGGCTCATTCCTCCTGACAGAGCTGGTGTAACTGAGTCAGGTTTGTAGGCCTCCTTGCTTGCACATGCCTTTTCAGTTCTGCCCACACATTTTCTATAGGKTTGWGGTCAGGGCTTTGTGATGGCCACTCCAATACCTTGACTTTGTTGTCCTTAAGCCATTTTGCCACAACTTTGGAAGTATGCTTGGTGTCATTGTCCATTTGGAAGAKCCATTTGCGACCAAGRTTTAACTTCCTGACTGATGTCTTGAGCGGTTGCTTCAACATATCCACGGAATTCTTCTCCCTCATGATGCCATCTATTTTGTTTCATCAGACCAGAGGACATTTCTCCAAAAAGTACGATCTTTGTCCCCATGTACAGTTGCAAACCATAGTCTGGCTTTTTTATGGTGGTTTTCGAGCAGTGGCTTCTTCCTTGCTGAGTGGCCTTTTCAGGTTATGTCGATATAGAACTCGTTTTACTGTGGATATAGATACTTTTGTACCGGTTTCCTCCAGCATCTTCACAATGTCCTTTGCTGTTGTTCTTGGATTGATTTGCACTTTTCGCACCAWAGTACYTTCATCTKTAGGAGACAGAATGRGTCTCCTTCCTGAGCGGTATGACGGCTGCGTGGTCCCATGGTGTGTATACTTGTGTACTATTMTTTGTACAGATGAACGTGGTACCTTCAGGCGTTTGGAAATTGCTTCCAAGGAAGAACCAGACTTGTTTCTTTCTGAGATCTTGGCTGATTTCTTTTGGCTTTTCCCATGATGTCAAGCAAAGAGGCACTGAGTTTGAAGGTAGGCCTTGAAATACATCCACAGGTACACTCCAATTGACTCAAATGATGTCAATTAGCCTATCAGAAGCTTCTAAAGTTGTGACATCATTTTCTAGAATTTTCAAGCTGTTTAAAGGCACAGTCAACTTAGTGTATGTAAACTTCTGACCCACTGGAATTGTGATACAGTGAATTATAAGTGAAATAATCTGTCTGTAAACAATGTGAAAAATGACTTGTGTCATGCACAAAGTAGATGTCCTAACCGACTTGCCAAAACTATAGTTTGTTAACAAGAATTTTGTGGAGTTGGTTGAAAAACAAGTTAATGACTCCAACCTGAGTGTATGTATGTAAGCACTAAGTAGGTCTAATACTTTTTACATTAAAAAACACTTATTTTTCAATTCAATGCCGAGACACTTTGTTGTTAATGTAACGATAAATACACATCATTTTTAATGCATTTTAGGTAATTTCTGAAATGTAGCATTTTGATATAAAAATACAGATGTCGAAATAGTCAAGCAATGGACCTAAAAACTGTCTGGGGTACTGACAAATATCCAGGCAAGTGCTATAAAGGGACCAGAAGTGATTTTGGGTGATCTTCCCATTTATTGACTTTCAACCCACAGGGTATAAGATATACTTTTTTTTACTGAATACATTGAGGCATACATTGACTTTTTTCACTTGCATTGACAGTCCAATTACAGTCCAATTCACCAACCCACACTTCCCTCACACATTGCACTTGGACCTATACTGTACACACTTTCAATACATTCAGTGGTCATTCCTCTCTCCAGTAGAGGGTAGCAGAKGATAGTGATGTGAATGAATGGATACTGCCAAGTGCAAACATGTGTGATGTCAGACACGACATGACCAATAGTATGTGGACACCTGCTCGTCGAACATCTCATTCCAAACTCATGGGTATTAATACGGAGTTGGTRCCCCCTTTGCTGCTATAACAGCCTCCTCTCTTCTGGGAAGGCTTGTTACTAGATGTTGGAACATTGCTGCGGGGACTTGTTTTCATTCAGCCACAAGAGCATTAGTGAGGTCAGACACTGATGTTGGTGATTAGGCCTGGCTCACAGTCAGCGTTCCAATTCATCCCAAAGGTGTTTGATAGGGTTGAGGTCCGGGATCTGTGCAGACCAGTCAAGTTCTTCCACACCAATCTCGACAAACAATATCTGTATGGACCTCGCTTTGTGAAAAACAGCCCCAGACTATGCATTGGGGCAGGTAGCGTTCTCCTGGCATCCGCCAAACCCAGAATCGTCCGTCGGACTGCCAYATGGTGACGAGTGATTCTTCACTCCAGACATCGCAAACCACTGCTCCAGAGACCAATGGGGGCGAGCTTTACGCCACTCCAGCCGAAACTTGGCATTGCGTATGATGAGCTTAGGCTTGTGTGCAGCTGCTTGGCCATGGAAACCCATTTCATGACGCTCCCGACGAACAGTTATTGTGCTGACGTTGCTCCCAGAGGCAGTTTGGAACTCGGTKGTGAGTYTMGCAACCGAGGACAGACGCTARGCGCTTCAGCACTCGGCGGTACCATTCTGTGCGCTTGTGTGYCCTACCACTTCGCGGCTGAGCCGTTGTTGCTCCTAGACGTTTCCACTTCACAATAACAGCACTTACAGTTGACCGTGGCAGCTTTAGCAGGGCAGAAATTTGACAAACTGARTTGTTGGAAAGGGGGCATCCTATGACGGATACCACCGTACACAGAGGGTACAAAAKATTAGGCACAACCTACCCAATATTGAATTGCACCCCTTTTTGCCCTCAGAGTATGGACTTTACAAGGTGTCAAAAGCGAATTCACCTAGTCAGTCTGTCATGGAAAGAGCAGGTGTTCCTAATGTTTTGTGTACACCGTAAATACCATCATTAAGGGAGTGAAAATAACAGAGCCTTAATCAGTTTTCATTTCTGAGAGAAATAATCCTCAGCACCCCCTTTCCACCTCCTCAGAGCAGGTGAWGAAGCCGGATGTGGAGGGGCTGGCGTGATTGTGAYGCCATTTGGATGTAATGCCAAATTCTATAAAAACGACGGAGGCAGCTTATGGTAGAGAAATGAACATTKAATTCTCTGGTAACAGCACCGTTGGACATTCCTGCAGTCAGCTTGCCAATTGCACGCTCCCTCAAAACTTGAGACATGTGTTGTGTGACAAAACTGCACATTTTTGTGGCCTTTTATTGTCCCCAGAACAAGGTGCACCTGTGTAATGATCATGCTGTTTAATCAGCTTCTTGATATGCCACACCTGTTAGGTGGATGGATTATATTGGCAAAGGAGAAATGCTCACTAACAGGGATGTAAACAAATGTGTGTGTATGGAACATTTCTGGGATCTTTTTTTTCTTCAGCTCATGAAAATGGGACCAAAACTTTACATGTTTCATTTTATATTTTTGTTCAGCATATAAACACTTCCTCAAAGTTGTCTCATTTCAGTCTTACTTCAAAGCTCTGACAACATGTCCCTCTCTGTGTTTGGAATGCTCATTACTTTGGCTGAGACGGCTCTGAGACTTCAGAGGTCTCAAAACCCACTTTGTCGGAGTCTCAATTTCGAGTTCTCTCTCTGTTTTGTCTGTCTTCTGAGAGAAAGCCATTAGAGATTTGGTTCTGTGTTTTGTRTTGACAGCCCTGTGTTTTCAAAGGGGTTGAGGGGGAGATGTTTCTATGCTAATCCTCTAGCTACGGGATTGAGTTGTTGTTCAAAAATGGGGGGGCTTATTGTTGTCCTGTTTCACACATACATGATACAAGTGTGTGGTGTGAAATGCCATCGTTATACTTTAATGAATCTCTCTTGTGTGGCTTTACTCAGGTTTTTACGTCAGAGCAACTAAGACTTTGGAAATATCAAAATGTGAAACTAACCTTGACATAAATGTTGGCTTGTCTGAGACCGAACATAGAGCTGTGAGCGAAATGGAAATAATTGACTCATTGTCAGTTCAGCTGCCATGAGATGTCCAGGGTCCTTAAACTCTGTCGCCGTATTCGTCACGATGAGCCGTTTGATTCCAATGGGAGCCACACAGAGCAGCACATAAGGATACTGTATGAAAAACAACGTATTGATGAGGGAATCGAGTCTAAAACCATTTATCTCAAACCATCGGCCACATTAATTAGTCGTGACGTTGGGAGAAACTAATGATGCGCTGTAAGAACATGGGATTCAGTCCAGTGTAATATCTTTGATCTCCAGTGTAATATCTTTGATCTCCAGTGTAATATCTTTGATCTCCAGTGCAATATCTTTGATCTCGCTCTGTCTCTGTGTCTCTCTCGTATGTATGTATGTATTTATGTATTGTGCAGTTCAACAAGTATATGTGTGCATGAGCAACGCTCCTCTCCTTAAATGCCTCGCTGATGAAACTCCCCATGATCATTTATAAGTGAAGAAGCCAGGCTCTGCTCCCAGCTTTTACTTGCCTCATTTCTGCAGGAACATATTTAGGAGATCTGATCCAGTCAATGCATCTGTAATCCTTGTAGATCTCAGTCTAGTCTTGGCGTTGGATCGGTGGATTTAGATGCACATATGGTCTAAGTTTCAAACGCGTTCATTTGTCCAAGTAACATGTCCCTGTGCGTTTGTTCTTGGCTGTTCTGTATGCATGTTGACCCTCGGTCTGTTTCGGTTGGTGTAGCAGCCTGTGCTGTTTGAGGTTGCAGCGGAGACCCGTGGTCTTGACGTGGCTGCCGCCTCTGGAGGTTAGCAGGCATTGCTAGTAGGGAGAGGGATGAGACGGGGAAAGCAGCAGCTTGGAAAGAAAGCTCTTGGGACGAAGAAGAGTGGCAAGCGTGTTGGTATTTCTAGACGTTGCATTTGGCCTGACACACTGACCAACAAGGCCGCTTAAAAATGGTCAATGGTAAAAACTTTTTTTTTATTTTTTACATTTCAACATTCGTGCAGGGTTGGGAGGCAGACAGGAGCAAGGGTGTGAGTYATGGCAGATGTGTGGGGGTACTGTAATTTTGGGGAGAAGATGGGACCAGATGGGATGATGAGAGAGATGTGCGCGCCTTCACGCTCTGTCCGGATGCTTTTCTCAGGTTATTTTTMATATWTTTTTTTACATCAACCTCGAGGGCTCATCTGTGCTTTTCTTTGTCTTCGATTTTGTCTCTGTTTTTTGTTGTTGTTGCAATTCCTTCCTGGTACCTTGGGGAGAAGTGTAACTGCTAATGCTATCTGTTTTTTATTTTTTAAAGTTAAACAAGTAGACCGTATGTCCTGACATGACCTCTCCATTGGAAGACGTCGATGGCTCCTTACATAAAAATGGCTTATTGGACAGTTTGACAATATAGACAGCTACAGTACAATAGGTAAACAATATMGGGTCTAATAGTCATCAATTGTTTGAGCCCATCCAAGTAAATGTCTCATTGTTTTTACCTACATTATATGCTCAGGAGTGACATAGTTTCAGGGCCCATATTTATATAGCATCTCAGAGCAGAAGTGCTGATCTAGYATCAGCTTTGCCTTTTTAAAAAGAAAATGTATAAGATTACATGGACAAGGGGGTAGTGATCAGCACTAATACTCTGAGACGCTTTATAAATATGGTCAATGAGCAGCTCACATCTGATCCAGGATCCTTGTCTATGGATATTTCTCAGTGTTGGCGAGGCAGACGGCGCGGCTCTTTTCCCTCTGTGCTGATCAACATGCCACGGTGTGAATTCACACCGCTTCCGTTTCATCTGTCGGTATCCAAACAGATTGTACGTTTCTGCTGTATGTTTTCAGTGTCTGTCGTGTGCTCCGAGGCTGATCCGTTCTCTGTTTGGAATTTGTTGAAACTGGAGCAGCTGTTTTTAAAGTGAGCAATTCCCGAGACAACAAAAAGAACTCGCTCAGGACTAATGGAGAAGTTTTTTCCCCGGCTGACTGAACAACATTTTAATTTTAATTTTATTTACCACAACAAAGTTGACATCTCACTGTGTTTCCAAGGATCTCATTTGTCAGCATGTGAAACCAAGGGGAACAGAGCAGAAAAAAATCACCTGGGCTAGTTATGTGCTGAAAAGGTGAAACAAGGGCACTTCCATTATATCAAAAGGTCAGTGTAGAAGTGTGACGTTGGCCCTCTTCACCTCCAACGGGCGAGGGATGGGACCAGCGATCGGGGGACGTCGTGGCATTTGGTGGGAGGATGAGACGGACGGAGGTGGGTGTTGAACGGGCCTGAAAGGTTAGTCTGCTCAAGTCAAGGGAAAGAAAGAGTTTTTGAAGTGAGAGCATGAGCAAACTTTCCCCCTATCCCAGCTCTCCGCCCACACACTCCCCCGATGCCTGGAGAGAGGGAAAGGGAGAAAGAGCAATAGAGATGGTGCAGATCAAACACACCATCATGTATCATGTGAAAGCCAGGAGAGGGGGAGTAGGGGAGAGGTAGGGAGGAGAGCGAGAGAGAGCACTTTACTTGAACTCCTCTCTCTCTCTCTTAGTCACGCACTAGACTGGGTTCTTACCAACACCACAGCGCATGTCTCATCTTCAGCAGGACAACTCTGCCTCTGCACAACAAGTCGTCAGGAAAGGAAGCTGAAGGAGCTTTAACTGAATATCGTTCCAAAGGTATAATTTTTTTTTTTTTCTATTTGTAGTACTCTCTCTGCAACGGTGACGTGGTGGGTAGAAACTCTGCTCCAGGACTTTGTGGACACCTGGTGGGGGTAGATCTGTGCGCGTCTAATCGGTGTCTCTTTCACACACACACACAAAAGCCTACTGAAGATGAGATCCAGCTGTGCTGAGAGCAAGCCTGTATCTTCTGAACCATGCAACGTAAGTGAGGGTGTTTAAAGGTAGACTCTGTGTGTGATGGATGTGTTTTGAGGTAAAAAAGAGGAAAGTTGCAGCAAGAGGAGTAAACGCTGTGCTTTGTACATTTTGCAGCACCTTGGAAGCTGTTCTAATGTTTTATAGGGGAAGGGAAAAGGGGAGACCTAGTCAGTTGTATAACCGAATGCATTCAACTGAAATGTGTCTTCCTCATTTAACCCAACCCCTCTGAATCGGAGAGGTGCGGGGGGCTGCCTTAATCGACATCCACGTCATCGGCGCCCGGGAAACAGCGGGTTAACTGCCTTGCTCAGGGGCAGAACGACCGATTTTTACCTCGTCAGCTCGGGGATTCGACCCAGCAACCTTTCGGTTACTGGCCCAATGCTCTTACCCGCCCGGATACCTGCCGCCTAGAATGACGAGTAATGCTCAGTGTGTTTCCTTTAAGTGTCGTCATTCAAATGGATTATGACAATCCATTATCCTGACATACTGTACATTGGTTTGTCTGTCTCTGTTCTATTGGCCAATGGGGTGTCTACTCTGCTTCCATTTGACCGCAAAAGGTTTTGTTGCGCTGATAAAAATCGAAGCTAGTTGATGTGTATTCTGTCTTCTCTAACCAGATGACCTAGAATATGGTCCATTCTAACGAGTAACTACCTGTCAGACCCTGTAACAGTGAAGGCAGAAACCCGAAAGACTTTGTGCCAACCCCAATCATATGTCTAAAACCTCCAATTCCATGAAAACAAGTGACCAATTTGGTGATTTTTGGTAGTCAAGTGGTATTGGCGGTCAACAATGTATGCATATATAGCTGAATGCTTTGGCTGCTTCTGTTGTACAATAGCAGAGGAGAATTAAAGTAGACYTGTAGATGACATTGTTTATCTTCTCTCCCAGCGTATGTTCCTTGTTAGCGTCATGTCTACAGTGTTGATGAGAGTAGACCTGCTTGCATAACTCAAAGGGATAGAGGTGCAGACCTGAGCTGACCTCTTACAGCAATATCCTGTCATTTGTAAAAAGGCATTTTTTATTTGTGTGTTGGAATCACAACGGACCTCCCTTCTCCTTTTTTTCTAGCTATTTATATCCCCCTGCTTCTGGAGCCTGCTAGCTCCTGGGACTGTGTGTGAGATGTGGAGCTCGGCTGGAATGAAATATTCAGGTGACAGAGAGGCAGATTCCTCATGGAGATGTTTCTCTTTCTTCCCTCGGTCGGTTTCTTTTCTCACTCCGTTACACGTCACTCTAGGAGTAACTCTGTTCTCTATTCTCGACACAAGTAGATTAAGCTCCTGATATCCGAGTTAGGTCATGTATGCATTTACCAAGTAATGGTTCGTCCTGTTTGTATGATGCGTTACAGGCTGCAATTTACTGCTACTAACAACCGTATTCTGTTCCACGTTCGGTGACATTTTTGGTGACGTTAGGTTGCAGTCTGTCACATGTCCGATGCATACGCATACTGTACATTGTTAGAGAAGGAAAGAAAAAGAGGGAGAAGGAAGAGAAGACAGTTTTTTTGTTGCCCACTGGAGCACTTTCTTGCATTACACAATGGGCTCTTTTTTTTCTTCCCTGAGTTACTGCGGGAGATATCAAAGGCACTAGGGCTCTTCTTTTTAACTTTTTAACGGAGGACACAACCCCTGTCCACGTTCACTGCAACGTATCAACTATATCAAAGCCTTGTCAAGGCATTGTGAGTCCGGGCAGCGCTGTAGGCACTAAGCTGTTGGGAGCGATCAGGGAGTGCACTCTCAGGGAAATTCTCCGAGGCATACCTCGACCCACCTTGCGTGTTGCTGAACCATCACTACAGGGAAGGAAACGTAAACCAGAGCATGGAACAATGGAATTGGTTGCGTTCCCTGCCTGGTAATAACATATTCCTATTTTCATGGGTCCTTCTGTCCTATTGGCTCTGCTCTTATGGGTCCGTATCTACTCTCTGAATAATGAATGTGACTTTGTGTAGTGCTTGGATTTGCAATGAAAATAAGACGATGCAAAAGCAAAGCAAAAAAAATGGTGTCCTCTTCTAGTTGCGGATGTGTCCAATGTTGTCACAATAAGGAGGGGATCGCTATAAGAAGATGGACACTGATCATTTGGGTTCTCCAGACTGTCAGGCATAACACCCTTCAGTGATAGATGTTATGTTATGGATCCCGTGTGGCTCAGTTGGTAGAGCATGGCGCTTGCAACGCCAGGGTTGTGGGTTCATTCCCCACGGGGGGACCAGGATGAATATGTATGAACTTTCCAATTTGTAAGTCGCTCTGGATAAGAGRGTCTGCTAAATGACTTAAATGTAAATGTAAATGTTATGACGTCCATGTAGGTACAATAGTTTTTGAATATTTTGTTTATCCAGGAAGTCCCATTGAGGTCAGGAGTAGGACTGTTTGGGTGACTGTATTACCGTCACACCTGCGGACACCAGTCATGAAGGCAGTCTGATTCCACTTGACCTTTAAGTCGCTGTAATTAGGCTTCTCCAAGCTCTGATGCTGCTGAAGGTCATTAGTAGCCTACCAAACCGCCTGGTACTCAGCACTCTATTGTTCCTCTAATCACTCTGACATCGATGCAAATGTGATCGAAAATCTAATCAAACACTTCATGAGAGCCCATGAGCTCATGTTGCGCAACATTTCTATAGGCTATGAAATTGCGTGAGAAAACAGAGTGATGGCCTCTACTAAAGAGGAGGATCCCATCACCTTTCTATAGACTAGGCCTACTATATTTATTTCTCAACTTTCCTAATATTAAGCACATTGTTTATCTTTACAACAGGAGTATAGCCTACCTGGCTGTCATGAACATGAACCACGGAAAAAACGTCCTCCATTCGCTGTTTAAGTGCGCAGACAACATGTATTTTGTTTCCCATGACCCTGTTTTGAAACAGGTGCATGATAATGYTRRAMWKTYYARCATAACTAATTTCACCCATATAGTATATGTAAAGACAACACTAAATTAAGAATAGTCTGATGTGTGACAATATTAGTTTATCACTTGTGAATGATGTATTATCACTTGTGAATTATGCCCAGCTTGTGCAGTAAGCAAAGAAACAGCTTGCCTTTTTTTAGCGTCATTTTCAAATCCTAGTTGCACACCTCATGTAGCCTAGCCCATAGACCTACAGTTGAAGTCGGAAGTTTACATACACCTTAGCCAAATACATTTAAACTCAGTTTTTCCACAATTCCTGACATTTAATCCTAGTACAAATTCCCTGTCTTAGGTCAGTTAGGATCACCACTTTATTTTAAGAATGTGAAATGTCAGAATAATATTAGAGTGATTTATTTCAGCTTTTATTTATTTCATCACATTCCCAGTGGGTCAGAAGTTTACATACACTCAATTAGTATTTGGTAGCATTGCCTTTAAATTGTTTAACTTGGGTCAAATGTTTTGGGTAGCCTTCCACAAGCTTCGCACAATAAGTTGGGTGAATTTTGGCCCATTCTTCCTGACAGAGCTGGTGTAACTGAGTCAGGTTTGTAGGCCTCCTTGCTCGCACACGCTTTCTCAGTTCTGCCCACATATTTTAGGATAGGATTGAGGTCAGGGCTTTGTGATGGCCACTCCAATACCTTGACTTTGTTGTCCTTAAGCCATTTTGTCACAACTTTGGAAGTATGCTTGGTTTCATTGTCCATTTAGAAGAACCATTTGCGACCAAGCTTTAACTTCCTGACTGATGTCTTCAGATGTTGCTTCAATATATCCACGTAATATTCCTCCCTCATGATGCCATCTATTTTGTGAAGTGCACCAGTCCCTCCTGCAGCAAAYCACCCCCACAACATGATGCTGCCACCCCCGTGCTTCACGGTTGGGATGGGGTTCTTCGTCTTGCAAGCATCCCCCTTTCTCCTCCAAACATAACGATGGTCATTATGACCAAACAGTTCTAATTTGTTTCATCAGACCAGAGGAAATTTCTCCAAAAAGTACGATCTTTGTCCCCATGTGCAGTTGCAAACCGTAGTCTGGCTTTTTTAATGCCGGTTTTGGAGCAGTGGCTTCTTCCTTGCTGAGCGGCCTTTCAGGTTATGTCAATATAGGACCTGTTTTACTGTGGATATACAGTGGGGAGAACAAGTATTTGATACACTGTCAATTTTGTACGTTTTCCTACTTACAAAGCATGTAGAGGTCTGTAATTTTTATCATAGGTACACTTCAACTGTGAGAGATGGAATCTAAAACAAAAATCCAGAAAATCACATTGTATGATTTTTAAGTAATTAATTTGCATTTTATTGCATGACATAAGTATTTGATCACCTACCAACCAGTAAGAATTCCGGCTCTCACAGACCTGTTAGTTTTTCTTTGAGAAGCCCTCCTGTTCTCCACTCATTACCTGTATTAACTCCACCTGTTTGAACTCGTTACCTGTATAAAAGACACCTGTCCACACACTCAATCAAACAGACTACAACCTCTCCACAATGGCCAAGACCAGAGAGCTGTGTAAGGACATCAGGGATAAAATTGTAGACCTGCACAAGGCTGGGATGGGCTACAGGACAATAGAAAAACAGCTTGGTGAGAAGGCAACAACTGTTGGCGCAATTATTAGAAAATGGAAGAAGTTCAAGATGACGGTTCAATCACCCTCGGTCTGGGGCTCCATGCAAGATCTAACCTCGTGGGGCATCAATGATCATGAAGAAGGTGAGGGATCAGCCCAGAACTACACGGCAGGACCTGGTCAATGACCTGAAGAGAGCTGGGACCACAGTCTCAAAGAAAACCATTAGTAACACACTACGCCGTCATGGATTAAAATCCTGCAGTGCACGCAAGGTCCCCCTGCTCAAGCCAGTGCATGTCCAGGCCGTCTGAAGTTTGCCAATGACCATCTGGATGATCCGAGGAGGAATGGGAGAAGGTCATGTGGTCTGATGAGACAAAAATAGAGCTTTTTGGTCTAAACTCCACTCGCCGTGTTTGGAGGAAGAAGAAGGATGAGTACAACCCAAAGAACACCATCCCAACCGTGAAGCATGGAGGTGGAAACATCATTCTTTGGGGATGCTTTTCTGCAAAGGGGACAGGACGACTGCACCGTATTGAGGGGAGGATGGATGGGGCAATGTTCGGAGATCTTGCCAACAACCTCCTTCCTCAGTAAGAGCATTGAAGATGGGTCGTGGCTGGGTCTTCCAGCATGACAACGACCGAAACACACAGCCAGGGCAACTAAGGAGTGGCTCGTAAGAAGCATTTCAAGGTCCTGGAGTGGCCTAGACAGTCTCCAGACCTGAACCCAATAGAAAATCTTTGGAGGGAGCTGAAAGTCCGTATTGCCAGCGACAGCCCCGAAACCTGAAGGATCTGGAGAAGGTCTGTATGGAGGAGTGGGCCAAAATCCCTGCTGCAGTGTGTGCAAACCTGGTCAAGAACTACAGGAAACGTATGAACGCTGTAATTGCAAACAAAGGTTTCTGTACCAAATATTAAGTTCTGCTTTTCTGATGTATCAAATATTATGTCATGCAATAAAATGCAAATTAAATACTTAAAAATTATACAATGTGATTTTCTGGATTTTTGTTTTAGATTCTGTCTCTCACAGTTGAAGTGTACCTATGATAAAAATTACAGACCTCTACATGCTTTGTAAGTAGGAAAACCTGCAAAATCGGCGGTGTATCAAATACTTGTTCTCCCCACTGTAGATACTTTTGTACCTGTTTCCTCCAGCAATTTCACAAGGTCCTTTGCTGTTGTTCTGGGATTGATTTGCACGTTTCGCACCAACGTACGTTCATCTATAGGAGACAGAACYCGTCTCCTTCCTGAGCGGTATGACGGCTGTGTGGTCCCATGGTTTCTACTTGCGTACTGTTGTTTGTACAGATGAACGTGGTACCTTCAGGCGTTTGGAAATTGCTCCCAAGGATGAACCAGACTTGTGGAGGTCTACAATTTTAAGTTTGAAGGTAGGCCTTGAAATACATCAACAGGTACACCTCCAATTGACTGAAATTGTGATACAGTGAATTATAAGTGAAATAATCTGTCTGTAAACAATTTGGAGTGGTTGAAAAACGTGTTTTAATGACTCCAACCTAAGTGTATGTAAACTTCCGACTTCAACTGTGTGCATATATATATAGATATAATCTCCTTTATTCCTTTCTCGAGCACACAGATGGGATGCCAACAGTTTAGTGAAATGTGTTTCGATGCGGAAACATGTCACTATCGATGTTCCTGAACAGATTTCATTTGGTTTCCCAAATTAAGCACTGGGTAGCTGCAGGAACAAGGGTGGAGAGCCCATGGCATACAGCGTTTGGGTGGAATATCACCTGTCGGGCAGCGAGAGTATGCTCCTCAAACAGAGGTTGATGATTGAAGTGAAATAAGTGTTATTGAATTGTATTTCTCAGCTGCGCATATTAAACACATGCTCCGCTATAAGACCGAAGCCTACAAAACCGGCCAGCGGGAGAGCTCGCGGCCTCCAATTCCCTATTCAAGTGCGTAGAGATGACATTACTTTTTCCCCCCCTGAAACAAATTGTACATATTAGTAAAGACGAGATTAAATTGAGAATAGTCTGATGGGTGAAAATCACTTGACGAGAGAACCGAGGCAAGGAAAAGAGCGCAGGCTTTTATTTTAGCTTCTTTATCAAATCATCAGTAGCCTGTAGTCGCACTACGCAGCCCATATCCGTTTTGATTTCTACGACATTCTAAGGTTTGTATCATTCACAACTAAAGTTGCCAAATAACTCTGAACCTGTTTCAAGCAGGGTCGTAGCCAGATTTCTTTTTGTGGGGATAGGCCTCGAAAAATTTGGTTAGGCATTTTTTTCTACTTGTTTATTACGTTTATTTTGCGATGTGCACCGTATATTATTTCGTAACACAATCGTTTTATACTAGTGCATAGTACTTGCGGCAACCTCGTTACATATACAAATAATGACCTATCCCAGCATATTAATATAAGACAGTAACTTTAGACCAGTTGCCAACAACATAAAACTCATCTTCAGGCGCACTTTAATCTCGATGGGCTAACAAGCCTATATTTGATGTTACCATGTATACCACGGCGGACAGTAATACTATAAAAAGGTACCTTACCTTTTAGTAGACGTATCATAAGGCGTGACCTACATCACAAGGCACAGACGGCGAGGCTTTGAGTTGAATATGGTGATGATTTCATCACAATGGATCTGTCAATTCACGCTCAAAAGACCGCAAACTGAAGTGGTTCAGCCGGGCGCTTGTCATTGATGTGCGAAGATTATTTTTGTATCCTAGTTGTGGTTGAGAAAAGTCTCTCCACACTGCATGATGTCATTGGAAGTGTGACAATGATCCTTAACAGAGAGGTTATATTAGGGAAAGTATCATCAGGGCAGCTGTCAAGTACACTCATTATGGAGGAAAAGTCCAGCTTTCCCATGTTCATTTTGCGACTCAACTGCTGAATAGAAACAGTGAATTCAGCATCCTCAATTTATATTATATAATGATCGCATGTGATCTTCAGCTGCTCTTTAAGACAGCAGGTTTGGGATTCTTTGGAAAAGGAGTTTGCCGCACGCATGATCCCATATGTGTCTTCTTGAAATCTTGAGTTGAACTCCAGTAATCTGTCTGTCTAGAATACTGTTCCAAAATTGCCTCGGGTCCCTGTCATTCTTAATGCTGGATGTTTTCCCTAATGAAGTTGTGACTACACTGTCTGCCAATTTTACAGGCAGTTTTTGCTGCCGTGATGCGCTCACATCCCAATTACTAATATCACGATTAATCATAATCTCTTCAATTAGCTTGAGAACTTTATCAAAGTCTCCCCTGAGTTATCTCTGAATGTAGAAAAGCTGCTTTTGAGGATTTCAATTAAACCAAGACAGTCCGTCACAGATAATGTAGAGCTTCGTAGCAAAATCACCAGTGTCAAACAATTTACTAAACGTGACTTAACAGGAATACAAACGTCTTGTTCTGGATTTGTTGTAAGAGGGCATCGGCTTCTAATTTGGTTTGTCCACAAGCCTCTGGAYAAATCTGCAAGAACGTCTAAAATGACATCTAACGTTAGCAGTAACAGCACTTTACTCACAGACCCACCGTACATCCGTGGATGTTTCTAGCTCGATACACGGTCTATCGGGATGCAACTCTTTCTGTACTTCTATGAATGGAGCATGTCTGTGGGATCCACTCATACATGTGTGTCGCTGGTTTACTGTGTCAAACAAAGTACTGACATGTCCCGACACTTTTGCCGCGGTGCACAGAACCAAATTCAAAATGGTGGGAGTTGCAATGCACATATACCGCTTGCTTAAATGTTTGCTTTAGTAGGACATGTACCCCTCTGTTCCCCGACATGACTGAAGCGCCATCGAAACAAAAACCCACGCACAGAGTGGGATCCAACTCCAGGGGGTTGCAACACTTCAAGTATTTTCCGAGAAATTCCTTGTGCAGACAAATCAGCGGTTTCCGTAAACCCAACAGCTCTTTTCTTTAATCATCCCAGCCTAAATGTATCGGATGCACACAGCAAGAYGTTCTCGTTTAGATTGATCTTTGTATTCATCTGCTAGTGTGGCAAAATACGTGGAAGGCGCAGAGTGAACGTTCATCTTTTATCCTCCACAGTAACAATGACGCTGCACACTCCAGCAACTCGTTCTGAATTTCAGTGCTCATAAACTGACATCGCGAGGTAGCTCATTAAGCCGGTTATGTATTTCTGAGTCACACTTTGAGATGAAATTGAAGATTTCTAAAAAAGTTACCTTTGTTGGTTGCGTCTTCGGTTTCTCTATGCCTTCTGAGTGGAATATCCTGCTGCATTAGAACAATATCTATGCCCACTTTAACATATGCACGGTTTCTTTCTATAGAATCCATGTTTGCATCACCATGTATTTGGTTCAACTCAGTCCCATGACTTCTAGGCCCATGGGTCGCCTTGTAGGATTCACGTTTTGCAAGGGCACTAGCATGTCACTTGCTATTCTCGTGTTTGCAGCAAGCATTTCTTGTGAGTTTCCAATTATTAAATCCATCTCGTACAAATCTGAATTCGACATTTGCCCCAGGAAAGTGCCTACAAAACGTACAATAAATTGCATCTTTTGCTTTACTATACTCAATCCACACGAACTGGTCATACCACCTCGAAGAGAAGCAGCGTGATTTGCCATACTCGAAGGGAACTTTGTTAGCTTTGGTTGACAGGCTGGTTCATCAACGGCAGACACATCTGTCGGTGGACCGACTGCAGGTTCACCCACGCCCGCAGCATCAAGAACGAGAGGAGACGGTGGGGTAGGCAAGCWTGCCTGGCTCAACGTGGCATTGGCGGTTGCGGTTGTTTCTATCCTGGCGCCACCTGTTAATGTCTCATTCTGGAAGCTATCGGTAGATTGATCCAAATTATTTTCTGGCACACACTCTTTTTCCTCCAGTTGTCTTTTTTTTGTGAAAAACCTAGCGATCGACATTTGGTTTGCCATAGCTAGAACTACTAAATGAGTTTAGCTGGTGAGTCCATTCCAGTAAGCTAGCGTGGTAGAGCTTGCTAGCTTCTGCGCTACAAAGTTTATCCACGTGACGTTGTTCAGGTAAACCACCGTATGATTTTAAACCATTTTTAACCAACAGTCGGAGGCCAACTTGATTGTCGCAGACTATTTCTTTGTTACATTATATTAAAATTACCCATAGAAAATAAATCTCACATGCATTTATTTTAAAAGTATAATAAAATAAATACAAAAAAAGTAWATTGAATAATAATAGTAATAATTACTTGGGGTAGGCCTGAGATCAAACTGCAGGCCTACCCGTGGTTACACCGCTGGTTTCAAGTGATCACTTTATGCTCAATATAGCCACGTCATATGCGCACCGTAATGGAAAAAAAATCCTTCACATTTTTTCCCAGCTAAGTTAATTTATATTCTTCTTACTATAAAATGATATAAAATAATGGCATGGGACTTATAAGCATATCTTGTCAGCTAAATGAACAAGCCAACAGCCTATGGCATGGAGAATAGCCTGATAACATACAGTAGGACAACTCATATATACGTGATGGTGTATATTAAATTGATATATTATACTTTTTTAGTGGCTTGTGTGTGTGTGGAGGCCTGGAGATGCTAAAAGTGTTTATGTTAATTAATGGTCAATTACCGTGAGACCTGGCAGTCTTTTGCATGACAATAACCTGACAAAATTTCATGACCACAACAGCCCTACTCAGGAGACGTTGTCACTGTTATGTCAGACCATGTTAACCTAAGTCTGTTTCTCTGTTGTTCCGACAGCACCCAGCAGGGTTGGAGGCCATCAGCCCCAGTGAGGAGGTGACTGACATGGAGGACAATGAGGAAGAGGACCTGGGAGTGTTGGACGACCAGCGGAGCATCATCCTGCACCTCCTCTCCCAGCTCAAACTGGGCATGGACCTCACCCGGGTAAGACGGCCTGCTCTCTCGTCATAGTTTTCCCTCGGAATGTTAGAGCTGGTATGGCCAACACAATGTTTACTGGTTCACTGACGGAATAGGAATGTCTTGATTCCTGTTTTAGGAAGTACAGATTACAGTTATGTGCTGGTATGTCCATTTCCCTAGCCTGCTCAGTTGAATATGATCATCAATGGCATCAAAACAGTCATGGAATGACAATTAAAAAGCTTTGCTTCAAATGATGGCTATTGCTCCTGTTTATTACTGTTCCCTATCAGCACTCTAGTGAAGTGTCTCCCTCATGTGGTTTAACGGTCGCCTCCCGCCCTGTTTACCAGGTGGTGCTGCCCACGTTCATCCTGGAGAAGTGCTCCTTGCTGGAGATGTATGCTAATTTCATGGCCCACCCGGACATGTTCCTGTCCATCACGGCTGGTGCCACGGCGGAGGACCGCATCGTACGCTTCGTCGAGTACTACCTTACCGCCTTCCACGAGGGCCGCAAAGGAGCTGTGGCCAAGAAGCCCTACAACCCGGCGCTGGGCGAGACCTTCCACTGTTCCTGGGAGGTGCCTCGGGACAGAGTGAGGCCCCTCAGGTCTCAGGGCCCCAGGGAACCAGCCTCCAGGGGCCCCAACAACACCCAACAGCAGGACGGTCCGTCGGGCGCCGAGTGTTACCGCGTTCGCTTCATGGCCGAGCAGGTGTCCCACCACCCGCCTGTCTCGGGGTTCTACTGCGAGTGCCCAGAGAGGAGGATGTGTGTCAATGCCCACGTGTGGACGAGAAGCAAGTTCATGGGCATGTCCATTGGTGTGTCCATGATAGGGGAAGGTGAGTGAAAATATGAGCTTCCGGTTCCGTTGAGGCTCAGCTAAAAGCTGACACCATAAGTACATGACTGAGTTCAAATCATATACTTTTCTTAAGCTTATGCTCATGTTTTGGAATACAGTGATCCCTCGCCACTTCGCGGTTCACTTATCGCGGATTCGCTATTTCGCGGATTTTCATAATGCATTTTTTTTTTTTTTTGGTGCATTGTGCTCTGCATTCTGATTCGCTAAAAACTCACTCCCGCTTCTTGTATCAAAACATGCTACGAATTGTGCTATCATTTTGTCGTCTCGTGCAGTTATGTGTACGTACATAAAACAGCTTGGCAAATTTACATTAAGTTGGCCAAATTATCTTGTAATTTCGAACATCTCCTAAACCCATAATGTCGACGAAACGGCCTACACGTGAGTCACTGTATTTGTATACATGTAATAGTTGCTAATTGTAAAAAAAAAAAAAGTTTTCTATTTCGCGGATTTCACTTATCGCGGGTCATTTTCGGAACGTAACCCCCGCGATAAACGAGGGATTACTGTATACATGGAGATACAGTTGGTGGCAGTTTGAAATGGCATTAGCAACGCGCATGTCCCGCCCACCTGAGGATCTGTGTTTTTCAGCCATCTATTTCCTGTGTTTGAGGGGTGCAAAAGTCTTGTCACTTAAATATCGCTGGTTTGATTGCTTTCATTTTACTTTCGTATTCTTGCTTGTGCCTGTCGTTATTTTCCCCATGTAACCTGTCAAACACACCCATGAAATGGTCTCAATGGAATACATTGTCGTCCCGTTGCAGCTATGAGAACGCTAAAGCTTAGTCTGGGATTAAACGCATCGTCTCCACACTTACATCACAAGAAAGAGAAGGCCGACAACTTTATTTTGATGGATGTCAATTCTTTGTGGAATTGAAAAAATTTATTATTTTACAAATTAGATGCGCTAAAATAAACTTCTGAAAATAAAGAATCGGATTATAGTTATATTATTTCTCAAATCGCATATGGAGAGGAGTAATCTAGAGCCAAGCGTGTTGATTTTCAATCCGAGGGTATCCTGCACTTGTTGAATTATGCAACAGAAGGTGACAACAACAGTAATTAACGAGGCAGTCTAGACAGAGCAGGTGAGTGCAGGAAGGCCTAGACAGAGCAGGTGAGTGCAGGAAGGCCTAGACAGAGCAGGTGAGTGCAGGAAGGCCTAGACAGAGCAGGTCGAGTGCAGGACAGCTAGACAGAGCAGGTGAGTGCAGGCAGGCCTAGACAGAGCAGGTTGAGTGCAGGAAGGCCTAGACAGAGCAGGTGAGTGCAGGCAGGGCCTAGACAGAGCAGGTGAGTGCAGGCAAGCCTAGACGGGCAGGTGAGTGCAGGCAAGGCCTAGACAGGGCAGGTTGATGGTGCAGGAGGCCTAGACAGAGCAGGTGAGTGCAGGGCAGCCTAGACAGGCGCGGTGAGTGCAAGGCAGCCTAGACAGAGCTGTGAGTGCAGGAAGGCCTAGACAGAGCAGGTGAGTGCAGGCAGGCCCTAGACAGAGCTGGTGAGTGGCAGGAAGGCCTAGACAGAGCTGGTGAGTGCAGGAACAGAGCCTAGGACAGAGCTGGTGAGTGCAGGAAGGCCTGACAGAGCTGGTGAGTGCAGGAGGCCTAGACAGAGCTGGTGAGTGCAGGAAGGCTAGACTAGAGCTGGTGAGTGGCAGGAAGGCCTAGAACGAGCTGGTGAGTGCAGGAAGGCCTTAGACAGAGCTGGTGAGTGCAGTGGCTAGGACAAGGAAGGCTAGACAGAGCTGGTGAGTGCAGGAGGCCTAGACAGCGAGCAGGTGAGTGCAGGAAGGCCTAGACAGAGCTGGTGAGTGCAAGAGAAGGCCTAGACAGGCTGGTGAGTGCAGGAAGGCCTAGACAGAGCTGGTGAGTGCAGGAAGGCCTAGACAGAGCTGGTGAGTGCAGGAAGGCCTAGACAGAGCTGGTGAGTGCAGGCTTGTTCCACTCCTTTATGTTAATATATGCAAAAAGAATACCCCCATGTATTTATGCAAATTAGAGTACTACAATTTTTTATTTTAACACAA
Organism: Salvelinus sp. IW2-2015; assembly: GCF_002910315.2. Lineage (NCBI taxonomy): Eukaryota > Metazoa > Chordata > Actinopteri > Salmoniformes > Salmonidae > Salvelinus > Salvelinus sp. IW2-2015. The sequence continues at coordinate 3,155,878 of NC_036870.1, read as the reverse complement.
TATTTAAAAAATACCTGATACCTTTAGAGGAAATAAGTGAGATTTTTACAATAACTGTAATACCTGAATTCCCACCAAAATCCCTGAGCTCCATAAATGATTTGCCCCTGCCAGGAAAATGTTTATATTTAAGTCCATATCTGATGGAGTTTTTTCTTTGTAAAAGTTTGGAGTATCTTCATCCATTGTCCAACTGTTGCATGTATTAGAATTGTTTTTAAAACCTTTCAACAATTTTGATTACTGCAGCCAGTTTTTACTCTCGTACTGTACTTATCCATTGTGCATAGTCCCATGGAAGAGTATGCAAGTTCTCTGATGACAATCAATACATGAGTCCTCTATCTGCCCTCATGACGCCACAATGTAGGCTTTTCTGAATGAGTCACACTGATGGAATACAACAGGAACCCCTTGGAGCAGAATAGACTGAATCTGTAAACATGTTATACTGATTCACCACGGCCAGAAAATATTCTCAGGCGTACCTTTTTTTTAATGCCTGGTGAGTCATACCACAGGATTTGGGCATTCACGTTGGGATTGCTTTTGAAGCACAATGGTGACCCTCTCACATTTAGAGGCCTGTGTGGTTTGGCATCTGAGTAATGTGCCTCTAATGAAAATATAATTTTTTTTTTAAGCGGACGATATTTTGTGCTGCATTGATTGGTGCTGATTAAGATGATGTCAGATGGCGAGGTAAGCATGTGTCAATCAGCTCCTGCTGTGATTTGCGGTGGGTTGTCGTGGAGAGCGCGGCGGGTTGTCGTGGAGAGCGCGGCGGGTTGTCGTGGAGAGCGCGGCGGGTTGTCGTGGAGAGCGCGGCGGGTTGTCGTGGACAGCGCGGCGGGTCAATGTGGGGGTTTAGCTAAAAAGAGGATCAATTGTGTCTGTACTGACGGTATTATAAATGCTAGATTGTTATGCCTCTATGCTCTCGACCAAAGACAGAATTCATTCAGTGACATTGGACATATAGTACAGTACATTGCATACACAGTATGAAGAGGTGGACAGGGTAAGACCAAAGGGTCGAGGAGAGGGCTCGATTGTGAAGGAAGTGTTTCCCACTTGTGATATAGCCAAACGAGTATATGCCAGCCAGTCATGTGATGACCTTCCACGTGATTTCTCTCCAGACTCAATTAGGGTGTTTTCACATTTAGTCACATACAGATCTCATTCCTCGTTAAAGTGAACTCTGGGGTAAAACCAAGCAAAACAACTAAGTTCTCGTTGTGTTCACACTGCCTTTGAATGAGGACTCAACTCTTTTACCAGTTCACTTCACCTATTTTGTGATCCGAGTCATCTTTGCGTTCACATTGCTCCGTTTAGAATGGAACCAAGATCTTTCTCCAACACTCACCCAATGCACTCTGGGTTTTTATAAAGTGCAGGACAAGCCATTCCATCAAAGTGTGTTATCACACAGCTAGATATACCGACTTACATATTGGAAGCTAATAGATTGCATTTAGTTAAAAGATGAGACATAATCATTGTAATCAGACGATACTATTAACATGTACATGTTATTGGTAACAGAATAAACAGCAGAAGAATAACTGCAGATTAAATAATGCTGTAATCAGAAATTGTACACCCAATGTAGGSTACCGTCCCTTTAAGAGCTGGAATGGATTTTGTACCCTATGTTGTGATTGTCACCAAATATGCTGTCGTCTTTTCACCCTATTCCAACCCCCACAATCGAATAAACAGCTTATGAAGCTCTCTTGGAATTTCTGTGCATCCTTGACGATCACTAATCAACAGGCCTAACCAAAAACAGCACGTTTTTTGGGGGGGCGAACCTGCACAAATGTCATCTTCTCTCTATTTTGGCACTAATGTCAGAAGGTTTATTGCAGTAGTCTAATGGGCGGTGCAGGAATAATGACAAGCAAACAGGACTGTGAAATTCAAGCGAACCGAACTCAGGCCACCTCTTGAGATGGTCTCCGTTTGGTTCGCTTTCGGGGGCTCTTTTGAGGGGGTCTGAGTTCCTTTGCAGTATTCAAACTGCGCAAAAAAATTTAAGCGAAACCAATTTGAGTTCACAAAAATTGGCTTAAAGGGACCAAGTGTGAAAACACCCTTATACTAGTTAGCAATAATATGTATTTTATTGTATTTATTTAACCCTTATTTTACCAGGTAAGTTGACTGAGAACACAGTGTCATTTACAGCAACGACCTGGGGAATAGTTACAGGGTTGAGGAGGGAGGGGGGGGGTGAAGGAGCCAATTGTAAACTGGGGATGATTAGGTGACCGTGATGGTATGAGGGTCAAGATTAGGAATGTAGCCAGGACACCGGGGTTAACACCCCTACTCTTACGATAAGTGCCATGGGATCTTTAGTGACCACAGAGAGTCAGGKKACACGTTTAACGTCCCATCCGTCCCATTCCGGAGGAGTTAGACTGCTCATAAGATAGTTAACGGTAGAGGGCAATGGCAGTGAATGGATGCTGATTCCATTGTCTATGCTTCCCTATGGTTCACTATAGGGTTTAAAGTGATAACCCCCATAGGTTTTTTTGTAGTGGAAGATGATTGYTTTCATGAGTAAGACATGAAAGCAATAGGTCAACCCACAGAAGAGCAGTAGCTGGTGGGATTATTTATTTGTCCTATATGGCTTTATGACCAAACAGACTGTACGGTGATGTAGGTGAAGAGATGTTGTAGGTCAGAGTTCACTTTAACGTCCTCCCTTACGGGGAATCATCATGTCCATGAGTCCCAAATCATATTTATTTATATAGCCCTTCTTACATCAGCTGATATCTCAAAGTGCTGTACAGAAACCCAGCCTAAAACCCCAAACAGCAAGCAATGCAGGTGTAGAAGCATGGTGGCTAGGGAAATCTCCCTAGAAAGGCCAAAACCTAGGAAGAAACCTAGAGAGGAACCAGGCTATGAGGGGTGGCCAGTCCTCTTCTGGCTGTGCCGGGTGGAGATTATAACAGAACATGGCCAAGATGTTCAAATG